>NW_017670902.1:83775-242735 GCF_001879085.1 Nicotiana attenuata | reverse complement strand
TCGCTTCATTGACGACATCTTGATATAGTCGTGTAGCCTGGGAGAGCACGAGCAGCATTTGAGAGTAGTGCTTCAGACCTTGCGAGAGCAGCAGCTGTATGCTAAGTTCTCCAAGTGTGAGTTTTGGCTCGAGTCAGTGGCATTCTTGGGGCATATTGTGTCCGGAGAGGGTATTAAGGTGGATCCCAGGAAGATTGAGGCAGTTCAGAGTTGGCCACGACCCACTTCAGTGACCGAGATCAGGAGTTTTCTGGGATTAGCAAGTTATTACCGGCGATTCGTGCAGGGCTTTTCATCTATTGCATCACCCTTGACTAGGCTAACCCAGAAGGGTGCCCCATTCATTTGGTCCGATGATTGCGAGGAGAGCTTTCAGAAGCTCAAGGCAGCTTTGACCACGACACCAGTTCTTGTATTGCTTTCCGGTACGGGGATGTATACTATGTATTGCGACGCTTCACGCGTTGGTCTGGGATGTGTGTTGATGTAGGAGGGGAGAGTTATTGCATATGCCTCGCGTCAGCTGAAGATTCATGAGAAAAATTACCCCGTGCACGATCTGGAGCTGGCAGCGATTGTTCATGCTCTTAAAATATGAAGGCACTATTTGTATGGGGTGCCTTGCGAGGTTTACACCGATCACCTCAGCCTACAGCATTTGTTCAAGCAGAGGGATCTCAATTTGAGGCAGAGCAGGTGGCTTGAGTTGCTGAAGGATTATAACATCACCATTCTTTATCATCCGGGCAAGGCGAATGTGGTCGCGGATGCCCTGAGCAGGAAGGCGGAGAGCATGGGTAGCCTAGCATTCATTCCAGCAGAGGAGAGGCCGCTAGCCTTGGACATTCAGTCCTTGGCTAACAGACTTGTGAAGTTGGACATTTCAGAGCCCAGCCGGGTTCTAGCGTGTGTGGTCGCCCAGTCTTCGCTAATGGGGGAGATCAAGGCCCAGCAGTATGATGATCCACATTTAGCAGCCCTCAAAGAGACGGTACTTCAGGGAGGTGCCAAGGAGGTTTCTATTTGCGAGGACGGTGTACTACGGCTCCAGGGCCGTCTATGTGTTCCTAATGTTGATGGTCTCAGGGAGCGGATTCTAGAGGAGGCCCACAGTTCGAGGTATTCTATTCATCCAGGAGTTACGAAAATGCATCGTGATTTGAGGCAGCACTACTGGTGGCGGGGGATGAAGAAGGACATAGTGAAGTGTGTGACTAAGTGTTTGAATTGCCAGCAGGTCAAGTATGAACATCAGAGGCCAGTCGGCCTACTTCAGCGGATGCCTATACCAGCGTGGAAATGGGAGCGCATTACCATGGATTTTGTAGTTGGGTTGCCGCGGACTTTGCGGAAGGTCGATTCGGTGTGGGTCATCGTGGATAGATTGACCAAGTCGGCCCATTTCATCCCAGTGGCGACTACTTATACAGCGGAGAGGTATGCTCAGATCTATATTCGGGAGATAGTCCGGTTGCATGGTGTGCCGGTGTCCATCATATCAGACAGAGGCCCTCAGTTCACTTCCCATTTCTGAAGAGCCGTGCAGAGTGAGTTGGGGACTCGTGTAGAGCTTAGCACAGCATTCCATCCTCAGACCGACGGACAGTCGGAGCGGACAGTGCAGATCTTGGAGGATATGCTTAGAGCATGTGCGATTGACTTTGGAGGGCAGTGGGATCAGTTCTTGCCCTTAGCAGAGTTTGCATACAATAACAGCTACCCGTCTAGCATAGAGATGGCCCAGTACGAGGCTTTATATGGTAGACGTTGTCGTTCTCCTATCGGGTGGTTTGAGCCTGGTGAGGCTAGGGTACTTGGCACAGATTTGGTACAGGATGCCTTGGATAAGGTAAAGGTGATCCAGGAGAGTCTTCGCACAGCTCAGTCCAAGCAAAAGAGCTACGCGGATCAGAAGGCACGGGACGTATCATTTATGGTGGGCGAGAAGGTTCTCTTGAAAGTCTCGCCCGTGAAGGGCATTATGAAGTTCGGGAAGAAGGGCCAGTTGAGCCCAAGGTTTATTGGCCCCTTTGAGGTGTTGAGGAGAGTTGGGGAGGTTGCTTATGAGCTTGCTTTACCCCCTAGTTTATCAGGAGTTCATCCAATCATTCATGTTTCGATGCTTCGGAAGTATCATGCCGACCTATCCCACGTGTTGGACTTCAGCACCATTCAGCTAGATGAGAGCTTGGGCTATGAGGAGGAGCCAATTGCTATCATTGATAGACAGGACCGCCAGCTGAGGTCCAAGAAGATTTCTGCGGTGAGAGTCCAGTGGAGGGGCCAACCGGTCGAGAAGGCGACTTGGGAGTCCGAGGAGGACACGCGGAGCAGATATCCCCACTTATTCAGTAGCCCAGGTACTTTTCTATGCCCGTTCGAGGACGAATGTTTGTTTAAGAGGTGGAGAATGTAACGACCCGACCGGTCGTTTTGCCTTCTAGAACCCTGCTCCCCTAAAATAAGCCTTCCGTACTTGCTTCAGCTAATTCAGGACTTGCGGGGGCGAGTGGTTCGGAAATTGGAAAGGTTTAGAGCAAAATATGCTCAATTGCTTCTTTAAGATTTTCTTAAAAGACCAAGTTTGACATCGGTCAATATTTTGGGAAAACGGACCCGGAATTTTGATTTGACAATTTCTGAGGGTCCGTGGGAAAATATGGGACCTGAGCGTATGCCCGGAATCGAATTCCGAGGTCCCTAGCTCGAGTGATGAATTTTTATCCGAAATTGTTTAATTGAAGCTTTAAAGAATTAAAGAAACTAAGAAATCATTGATTCCCTAGGTATCGGGCTCGAATTTTGGTTCCGAAGCCTGGTACAGGTCCGTAATGTCATTTTAGACTTGCCCGTAAAATTTGGTGTCAATCCGAGTAGTTTAAGGTTGTTTTGACCTGTTAGAGGAGAATTAAGAACTTAAAGATTCAAAGTTTGATTCATTTAGTTTTAGGTGGTGATTCTAAGATTTAGCGTTGTTTTGGGAGTTCCGGGGGTTCGAGTAGGTACGCCTCGTGATTTCAGACTTGTCGGTATGTTCGGGCGGGGCTCAGCAGCCTCGAGCGTCAAACAAACGAGGTTCGAGCGAAGTAGAAAAACTTAGAAAGGGCTGGAGGTTTTTGCTTCTGTCATAACCGCATCTGCGGTTCTTGAGCCGCAGAAGCGGGACCGCAGATGCGGTCATGTCATCGCAGATGCGAAAAGGGGGAGGCCCAGGGAAAGCCGCAGAAGCGGCCCAGGGACCGCAGAAGCGGTCCCGCTTATGCGATCCCCAGACCGTAAATGCGGTCCAGCTATTCAAGGCCCAAACCGTAGAAGCGGCCAGGTAACCGCAGGAGTGGTTCCACATGTGCGGGCCTCAAACCGCAGAAGCGGTCCAACCCTCCCTCGCCTACTTCCGCAGATGCGGCCACCTTTTCGTAGGTGCGGGACCGCAGATGCGGTCCTCTAACCACAGAAGCGGAAATCGCTGAAAGGCAGTGAATGCATTTAATCCGAGTTCAAAGTCATTTCCCCCATACCTTACTCCTCACTTGGGCGATTTTGGTGGTTCCAAAGAGAGGGTTTCAACATATTATTGGAAGGTAAGTAATCTCCCTCCATTATAAGTTAATTACATGAACATTAGGTAGATTTAACACTAAAATTTGGTAAAAATCAAGGGTTAGAGCTAGACCTAGGGTTTTAGCAAAACTAAGATTTAAGCATGGAATTTGTTATGAAATGGACTAGAAATCATATATTATTGATCCTTAGGTTGTACAGAACAATTTCCTTCGAAAAATATCGGAATCCGGGCGCGTGGGCCCGGGGTTGGAATTTAGGAAACTTATGGGAAAGGTTGGAAAATTACTTAAATAGTTAGAATTCGGCCTTTTAAGCCTTTATTGACTAGTTCTTACCTATTTTAACTAGTTTGCGATCGTTCGGCGTCGAATTAAGAGCTTGGGCTTGTTCTTGATATTTGGGAGCGCGCTTTGGAGCAAGGTGAGTCTCCTTTCTAACCTTGTGATGGGGAACTGTCCCCATAGGATTAATAATTGAGTTATTGCTAAATGCGGGGGCTACGCACGCGCTAGGTGATGAGAGTCCGTGCGTAGCTACTACTATGTTTTTTTCGGGTAGCTTAGGACCCACATCATGCTTATTTTAGATGACTCTCTTTATTATATTGTTACTATGAGCACCTAGGGTATGCTAGAGATTTAAAAAGGGAATAAGAACGTACTCGTATAATTGTTGAAGTCTTGCTTGGCATTTATGACTATTGATGTGCCTTGTGTGTATACTTGATATTCCTACTTATTTGTGGATCGGGCTGATCGCCTCGGTATGAATATATGTATCTATAGGCGCGCCGTCGACCCTCGGCAAGTGCACAGTTTATTTCCGTTGGATCGGGCCTTCGCCTCGGCATATTTGCACATGCTTGTATAGCTTTGCCTGAGAGTGTTAACTATTAGAATCGTTTTTTTCATAACTCGAAAGGAAATGATAATTGTGACTGAAGTAATTGATTAATCAGAATCTTAGCGAGAATATGACTTATATGCCTAGTTGAAAACTGTTGCCTGTTATGGATTTTCATTGTTAAACTTATACTTATGATATTATTTGGCCCTAGTGAGTATCAAGTCGACCTCTCGTCTCTACTCCTTCGAGGTTAGGCGGGATACTCACTGGGTACATATTGTTTATGTACTCATGCTACGCTTCTGTACTTAAATGTACAGGGTCTGAGGCTTGGGACTTCTACGGTGAGCTGCTTTTCCTTCCATGCCGATCCGCAGCCGAAGAAGTCTTTCTTTTGCATTGTTATTTTCTGTCTATTCTGATCCAGACAGTAGGATAGTGTGGTATTCTTTTGGGTTGTATATTATACTAGTTTCCCGTAACTTATGACACCAGGTTCTGGCACACACTTTGGTAGACGATTATTTTGGGGTCGTGTAACTATTTCCTTATGGTATTTATCTCTTCTGGTTTTAAATTCCAAGTTGAGTGTTTATTTCGCTTAATTCTAATTAAAAGCAATAAAATTATTTTGGTAATATTTTCGAAATGGCTTGCCTGACAAGGGTGTCAGGCGCCCTCATGACCTATTGAGAAAAATGGGTCGTGACAAGGAATGTCTCTTTTCTTAATCTTGTCATTTTTCTTTTTCTCTTTTTAGTTCTGTGAAATGCAGATTTCAATAACATGACATGCTCGCGGACTTCATGCCTAGATCCTGAAATGCTATCAGACCTCGAAATAATGAATCAAGAATTAGATTGCAATGAAGATAAGTTTAAGGAAATAAAACAAAGATTCGTAACATCTGAAGAAAAATTGGTTCCAGATTGGAAAGGTCCATACATCGCAGCAAGAGTACTGCCAAAAGAGTGCGTTGTACTTGGGATACATCGAAGGAAATGTCCCTGAAACAACTGTCAATACAAATGCAGTCAAAAGGTACTATGTTGGATCTCTATATAGCATTAATGTTTTCCGGTTGCGATGAAGAAGGCTTTTATTCTCGCTACCCAAACACTATCAACCCTTTGCAAACCCTTTGAGCCGGTTACTTTTCTTTGATTACCCTCTTTGGAACCTGAAAGTGTTATTGAAAAAAAAATTGAGAAAATGAAACGAAAAAAAAATGATGAAAAAGGAGAAGAAAAAGAAAGATACAAAAAAAGAAGGGGAAGAAAAGACAAAGGAAAAAAAGTTTTGAAAATGAAAAAAAAAGAAAAAAAGGAGAAAAGAAAGAGAAGTGGAAAAGGAAAGGAAAAAGGAAGAGAAAGGAAAACAAAACAAAACAGATAAATAAAAGAAAATAAAAAATAAAGTTTTCCTGAACTACGTTCGACTTGATTCCGAAAGGATACATAGGCAACCTCTCTCTGGGGTTCAGCCACACCAAAATAAAAAACCAAATTCCCCCCAAAAGTGAAACTGGGGTAGATGTTATAATGGTTCGGTGATGGTTTCGCCCGAAAGGTTCCAAAGTTGTGATTCAATCCAAACTTTTTACCCTAAAACCCTGTTCAAGTCCTTCTGATCAATCGGCAAAGAGGTTCAAAATGGGAGGATACAGTTACTTGGATCTGATGCAATAAAATGAGAGAAATAAAATGAGAGAGCCTTATTGGTGAAAACCTACACGGGCACCGTAAGGCGATGGTAAGCAGAGAAATTGAAATGAGGGAGTCTTGTTAGTGAAAACTCGCAAAGAGCACTATAAGGCGATGGTGATAGGAGAATCGAGAGAGGTCAGCTGGTGAAAACCCGCAAAGAGCACCCCTGATCGAAAAGAGGATCCTCACAGCCATCGGCATCGACAGAGTCTTGGCAAGGTTCTCGATTTTGAGGCAAAAGTTGTGATGAATTTCTGAGAGTCGGACGGTTTACACAGATCAGGCATCTAGTCCAAAAGGCATGTCATGTTCATTGAAGTCCGCATGTACTCCAGATAAGTCCTTCTTTCTTTTTCCCGAAAGGGATACCTCTTGTCTAAGTTCATTTATCAATTCCTTTGTTTGTTTTTCCTTTGAATCCCTTTCGGTCTAACTCTATTCCGAAACTAAGACAAAGAAGGGATGACAAGACTGATTTACAGGGTTCTCATTTGAAACGAGCTAATGTGCAATAAGGCACCCAGCCTCGTCAGGGGCATCAAGTCGACTTCGACCGGCCATGGTGGCTAATGTTTTGAAATTGAAAACTCTTGGAAGTTGAAAAGGTTGAGTCCCACGCGGCTAACAGTCTCGGCAAAGTTTTGAAAAGTCAAGGTACCCAAATGATCTGAAATTAAAGTTGGAAGAAAGAAGCCAGAAATGAAAGGCCTACGAAGGCGAAACAAAGTTGAAAAAGGTTAAGTCCCACGCGACTAGCCATTGCGCCAAAGTTTGAGGAGAAAAAGTTCCCTAATGCTCCGAAGTTAAAAAAAAACGAAAGAAAAAGAAAAAAAAAAGAAGAAAAGGAAGTCAAAAGGAAAGGCCTTCGAAGTCAAAATTAAGTTGAAAAGGTTGAGTTCCACCAACCAACCGCCATGGCAAAGTTTGGAAAAGCCAGAGTTTCTCTAGGGTCAGAAATGCAATCGGTATTCAGGAAACAACCAGTTACAGATGAAAGGGGCCGAGATCAAGTGGTTGAAATAATCAAGGCCACAAAACCAACCACTGTTTCAAAATGATAAATTGTTCTTTGTTTGAAAAACAGGAAACAGGTGTAATTCAAAGCAACCTTGCAAGAAGCAGGTGCGACCAGAAAGAAAAACTGTGCAAGATCTAGAAGCAACTTTGCAGCAAAAATCCAAAAGGGAAGTCCCTTCCAAAAATTCTTCCCCGCATTCACTCATTCCGTGAAATAATTAATTTATAAAAAGAAGAGAAGAAAAATTCAAAATCATGGTAGCCTAGGGTCCCCAATCTCTAGCTACGTTTTTTCCAACATAGGATCTCCACTCCCTAGTTGATTTTATTTTAGACATAGGGTCTCCACTCCCTAGTCTGCATTTCAAACATAGGGTCTCCACTCCCTAGTTGAATTTATTTTAGATATAGGGTCTCCACTCCCTAGTCGCGTTTCTAGCATAAGGTCTCCACTCCCTAGTTGATTTTGTTTTAGACATAGGGTCTCCATTCCCTAGTCTGCTTTTCCAATATAGGGTCCCACTCCTTAGTTGAATTTATTTTAGACATAAGGTCTCCACTCCCTAGTCTTTTTTTCTACATAGGGTCTCCACTCCCGAGTTGAAGTTATTTTGGACATAGGGTCTCCACTCCCTAGTCGCTTTTCCAACATAGGGTCTCCACTCCCTAGTTGAAGTTATTTTAGACATAGGGTCTGCACTCCCTAGTCTAATTTTCCAACATAGGGTCTCCACTCCCTAGTTGAAGTTACTTTAGACATATGGTCTCCACTCCCTAGTCTGCTTTTCCAACATAGGGTCTCCACTCCCTAGTCGTTTCGCCAACATAGGGTCTCCACTCCCCAGTTGAATATATTTTAGACATAGGGTCTCTACTCCCTAATTGTTTTGCCAACATAGGGTCTCCACTCCCTAGTTGATTTTATTTTAGATATAGGGTCTCAATTCCGTAGTCACCTTTCCCAACATAGGGTCTCCACTCCCTAGTTGAATTTATTTTAGACATAGGGTCTCCACTCCCTAGTCGCTTTTCCAACATAGGGTCTCCACTCCCTAGTTGAATTTNCCCTCGTTACGTTGAATATATTTCTTTTTGGACCGTTTCAAAAAAAATGACTCGACTTTCTAAATTTGAAATTATTTTAGCTTATACTTACAATTCTACCCTTAATGAGAAGCTTTTATAACCATACAAACACTCTGGGACCCCTTTTGACTGTTTAGGACTACAAATTCTAAAAGTCTAATTTTTCTTAAACTCCATACCCAGTCAAATAGGTTCACATAAATTGAAACGGAGAGAGTAACAACTAACAAGAAGTCAAGCCAACAATCTGTTAAAATGCTGAGACAACAGAAAGCTCATGTCTTATATGTAAAATCGGAGCTTAAATATCCTGTGACTTGTATAAAGTACATTAATTGCAAGAATTATAAAAAGGGAAAGGCGTAGAGGTGAACCGCATGTAGGATTAAGGTATAATTAAGGTGAAATATTAGGCTGTATTGGATAACCTCTAGTTTATAATCCCTTTTTCTTTCCCTTATATTTAATGGGTAGAACAATATTAGGATAAATCACAAATGTTCTTTTAAATTGACAGATAAATAAAAGAAAATAAAAAATAAAGTTTTCCTGAACTACGTTCGACTTGATTCCGAAAGGATACATAGGCAACCTCTCTCTGGGGTTCAGCCACACCAAAATAAAAAACCAAATTCCCCCCAAAAGTGAAACTGGGGTAGATGTTATAATGGTTCGGTGATGGTTTCGCCCGAAAGGTTCCAAAGTTGTGATTCAATCCAAACTTTTTACCCTAAAACCCTGTTCAAGTCCTTCTGATCAATCGGCAAAGAGGTTCAAAATGGGAGGATACAGTTACTTGGATCTGATGCAATAAAATGAGAGAAATAAAATGAGAGAGCCTTATTGGTGAAAACCTACACGGGCACCGTAAGGCGATGGTAAGCAGAGAAATTGAAATGAGGGAGTCTTGTTAGTGAAAACTCGCAAAGAGCACTATAAGGCGATGGTGATAGGAGAATCGAGAGAGGTCAGCTGGTGAAAACCCGCAAAGAGCACCCCTGATCGAAAAGAGGATCCTCACAGCCATCGGCATCGACAGAGTCTTGGCAAGGTTCTCGATTTTGAGGCAAAAGTTGTGATGAATTTCTGAGAGTCGGACGGTTTACACAGATCAGGCATCTAGTCCAAAAGGCATGTCATGTTCATTGAAGTCCGCATGTACTCCAGATAAGTCCTTCTTTCTTTTTCCCGAAAGGGATACCTCTTGTCTAAGTTCATTTATCAATTCCTTTGTTTGTTTTTCCTTTGAATCCCTTTCGGTCTAACTCTATTCCGAAACTAAGACAAAGAAGGGATGACAAGACTGATTTACAGGGTTCTCATTTGAAACGAGCTAATGTGCAATAAGGCACCCAGCCTCGTCAGGGGCATCAAGTCGACTTCGACCGGCCATGGTGGCTAATGTTTTGAAATTGAAAACTCTTGGAAGTTGAAAAGGTTGAGTCCCACGCGGCTAACAGTCTCGGCAAAGTTTTGAAAAGTCAAGGTACCCAAATGATCTGAAATTAAAGTTGGAAGAAAGAAGCCAGAAATGAAAGGCCTACGAAGGCGAAACAAAGTTGAAAAAGGTTAAGTCCCACGCGACTAGCCATTGCGCCAAAGTTTGAGGAGAAAAAGTTCCCTAATGCTCCGAAGTTAAAAAAAAACGAAAGAAAAAGAAAAAAAAAAGAAGAAAAGGAAGTCAAAAGGAAAGGCCTTCGAAGTCAAAATTAAGTTGAAAAGGTTGAGTTCCACCAACCAACCGCCATGGCAAAGTTTGGAAAAGCCAGAGTTTCTCTAGGGTCAGAAATGCAATCGGTATTCAGGAAACAACCAGTTACAGATGAAAGGGGCCGAGATCAAGTGGTTGAAATAATCAAGGCCACAAAACCAACCACTGTTTCAAAATGATAAATTGTTCTTTGTTTGAAAAACAGGAAACAGGTGTAATTCAAAGCAACCTTGCAAGAAGCAGGTGCGACCAGAAAGAAAAACTGTGCAAGATCTAGAAGCAACTTTGCAGCAAAAATCCAAAAGGGAAGTCCCTTCCAAAAATTCTTCCCCGCATTCACTCATTCCGTGAAATAATTAATTTATAAAAAGAAGAGAAGAAAAATTCAAAATCATGGTAGCCTAGGGTCCCCAATCTCTAGCTACGTTTTTTCCAACATAGGATCTCCACTCCCTAGTTGATTTTATTTTAGACATAGGGTCTCCACTCCCTAGTCTGCATTTCAAACATAGGGTCTCCACTCCCTAGTTGAATTTATTTTAGATATAGGGTCTCCACTCCCTAGTCGCGTTTCTAGCATAAGGTCTCCACTCCCTAGTTGATTTTGTTTTAGACATAGGGTCTCCATTCCCTAGTCTGCTTTTCCAATATAGGGTCCCACTCCTTAGTTGAATTTATTTTAGACATAAGGTCTCCACTCCCTAGTCTTTTTTTCTACATAGGGTCTCCACTCCCTAGTTGAAGTTATTTTAGACATAGGGTCTCCACTCCCTAGTCACTTTTCCAACATAGGGTCTCCACTCCCTAGTTGAATTCATTTTAGACATAGGGTCTCCACTCCCTAGTTGAATATATTTTAGACATAGGGTCTCTACTCCCTAATTGTTTTGCCAACATAGGGTCTCCAATCCCTAGTTGATTTTATTTTAGACATAGGGTCTCTATTCTCTAGTCACCTTTCCCAACATAGGGTCTCCACTCCCTAGTTGCATTTATTTTAGACATAGGGTCTCCACTCCCTAGTCGCTTTTCGAACATAGGGTCTCCACTCCCTAGTTGAATTTATTTTAGACATAGGGTCTCCACTTCCTAGTCGCTTTGCCAACATAGGGTCTCCACTCCCAAGTTGAAGTTATTTTAGACATTGGGTCTCCACTCCCTAGATGAATTTATTTTAGACATAGGGTCTCCACTCCCTAGTCACTTTTCCAACATAGGGTCTCCACTCCCTAGTTGAATTTATTTTAGACATAGGGTCTCCAGTCCCTAGTCACTTTTCCAACATAGGGTCTCCACTCCCTAGTTGATTTTATTTTAGACATAGGGTCTCTAATCCTTAGTCGCTTTTCCAACATAAGGTCTCCACTTGATGGTTGAAGTTATTTTAGCCATAGGGTCCCCACTCCCTAGTCGCTTTGCCAACATAGGGTGTCCACTCTCTAGTTGAAATCATTTTAAACATAGGGTCTCCACTCCTTAGTCAGTTTTCCAACATAGGGTCTCCACTCCCTAGTTGAATTTATTTTAGACATAGGGTCTCCACTCCGTAGTCTGCTTTTCCAACATAGGGTCTCCACTCCCTAGTTGATTTTATTTTAGACATAGGGTCTCTACTCCCTAGTCGCTTTTCCAATATAGGGTCTCCACTCCCTGGTTGAAGTTATTTTAGACATAGGGTCTCCACTCCCTAGTCGCTTTTCCAACATAGGGTCTCCACTTTCTAGTTGATTTTTTTTAGATATAGGGTCTCCACTCCCTAGTCTCTTTTCCAACATAGGGTCTCCACTCCCTAGTTGAAGTCATCGTAGATATAGGGCTCCACTCCCTAATCTCTTTTTCCATTTTATTTTTAGATATATGGTATCCACTCCTTTATCTCTTTTCCAATATAGGATCTCCACTCCCTAGTTGAAGTCATCATAGATATAGGGCTCCACTCCCTAATCTCTTTTTCCCAAGGATACACAATCCTGATTTTTATTGCTTTCAATAAAGAAGTAGTTTAGAATTTTTTTACAAGAACTCACGAAATTTTCCTAGTGAAAACTGGGGTAGAAAAATTTCGTTCGTTTGTTTGTTTTGGTGTCTGAGCAGGTTTTACCTCGAGGCACATGGTTCGAGACGACCAAAAGAAGGAGTCTCAATCCAGAATAAAAGAATAAGAAGAAAAAAGGAAAAAGAAGTGAACTCAAAGTGCAGAAGCGGAGAAAAGATGTGGACTTCTCAAGACGTAATTGAAGTCACAAGCTTTGCATGTCCCGCCCTGATCCGAGAAGTTGAAAAAGGAATAAACCAGAACCTGCAGCTAACAAGCATCAAGATTCAGATTAGAGTCCGCATGAAGAACCAACCAAGACTCAAGATCAAGCTTCATAAGACTCATAGACATGAATCTTGTAACTTGTAGCTGATAGGCTTAGTTAGTCTTTTAATTTTGATTTTGATGTAATGACGGGACCACGGACCGGAACCTCGACGGGACCTCAATCGGCTCTCCACCTCGGCATACTACATCACTGTTCCTACTTCTGAACTATACGTGGCCTGATTCCTTTATAGACAAGGATATGTAGGCAGCTCAGATACAAGGGCTTGGTCACATTCTCCTTTCTCTTAGTTTTTGGTCTCTCTAAATAAGGGTCGGGTAAAAAACCTGTCTCGTCGTTCTTTGCCTGAAAATGTTCGCGTTTCCAGTCAAAGAGGGGCAGTTGTAGACATGTAATTTTTGACCCTCCCCAAGATTTTAAACATTTTAGCATAAAATATTTAATTTAGGTTTAGTATCGCCATTCTAAGTAGTTTTGACTCTTTTACTTTATCTTTATCACAAAAAAAAATATTTTTTTTTATCTTTAGGTTAAAGTCAATTAGTATATATTGATAGTATTATAACATTTAAAAATACAAAAAAAAAATAGTTTCACTCGTAGTATTTAGTTTTATATTAGTTTATTTTAATTTAGAGTGATTTTTACATTTTTATAGATACATTGTATTATTTGGTCTTTTTAGCCTAATTTCAAACCCAAAAGACATGGTCCAACCCAATTACCCTTAGCCCATTCTTTCCAATCCATTAGCCCACTAAGTGCAAGATTTAATCCTAGCCATCTATTTCCTTCTAATCCAATGGTCATCATCCCTTCCCACCTCCATATAAAATACCCAATTATATAAACCCTACCCTAAGTTTTCAATTCCTAGACCTAGACAAAAATGGAAAAACGGCGGAAGACCCCCCCCCCCCTCTCCCCCTTCCCAAAACAGATTTGAACCATCTCCTTCTCAAAAGATAAAAGGACACTGTCAACTCCTCTTTCAATAGAGACAAAGGATTTTTTGATTTCTAATTTCCAAAGAAACGAACAGCCATCACTGTTGCCCAAATCTCGGCTCCAAATTACTCCAAAAATAAGCCCCCAAAAGCACCATAAATGAGCTGAAAATCCACCCCAAACAGCCATGAAAACACCTGCTTCTTCTTCCCAAAATATACCATATTAAGCTTCAAAAATCATAGCTGAAGCAGTAGCTAAATCAGCTGCAAATCCAGCTCGCAAACAACCCCGAATCAACTGCAAAACGCAGCACTCAAATAAGCCAAAAACATCATTTAAAAGCACCTCGAAGCTGCCCCCATTTTCGAGTCGAGTTCGTCGCATAGTTATGATTTGAGTCGGGGTCTTCCGATGAGTTTTCTCCGGCGAGGTTGCTGATCGAGTTTCTGTCGAGGCTCAGCTGAATCGTTGAGATACACAAGCTCCAAAATAAGAGTATTATCTTAAGAAGGTCAGTATCTGTAAATTTCGTCATATTTTTGGCTATGCTTTGCGAATGTGGAAACTCGAACAAAGAATTTGTTTATCCGGTTATTATAATGTTGAATTCAATTAATTCTCCTTGCATTTCTATGGGATTATTAGTTATTTGCTGACAAATGTTAAAATTGTGGCCTTTTCATTTCTTTGGCCGAAGGCAGAGCGAATTAGGCTAAAGAAATAGGAGAATTTTGTGGAAGTTTAATGTTTGTTGAATTGTGTTAAGGCTTCTTAACACAATTATCGTGGCTGTGGGTACGGTTCCCGTGGCGTGGTCACGATACGTAAATCCCAATTAGGGTGTGCATTTCATGTGACCTGATCATAACAACTTTGAACAATAATAAAATAAACATATCGCGAATCGCGGGTGCATTTCATGTAGCATGGTTTGCGGTGTGTTCCAAAACGGCAAGTGTACGACAATCGTGCCTTGTTCCGGGAATAAATCCATAAATGTTAAAAGCGTTTTAAAGGAATAAAATGCACATAGGTTTTAAACATTTAATTAATCAGATAATTAGGCCAATTATTAATAGTTGAGCGACCGTGCTAAAACCACGGAACTTGGGAATGCCTAACACCTTCTCCCGGGTTAACAGAATTCATTATCTAGAATTTCTGGTTTCGCAAACTTTTACATAAAGTCGAAGTTTCCTTGATTTGGGATTTTAAAATAAACTGGTAACTTGGGATACCAAATAAACTATTCCAAGTGGCGGCTCTGATCAATTAAAAAAATAATCCCATTTCGATTTATGTCACTTTAGCTGGAAAAACTCCCTTATATCCCCTCTCGGGTGGTAAAAAAGGAGGTGTGACAGTAGTCTTTAATATGGCCGTAGCCTTCGGGTATGTCACTTGGACTTGTTTCCCGATAATCTTTCGAACTTGTTCGAGTTCGTCCCCGAGTATATTAGCCTTGGCCTTTGTTTCGAGGGGATGCCTCTTTGAGGTCTTATAAGTCCGTGTTTTTGATGACACGGATGTGCTAACTGTTGATGACAGTCCCCGAGTATCTCAGGGTTACATTCGTGCTTTGGCCCTTGAGCCGTTTCCCGTAGGATTATAAGTGTAGAGCTCGTATAATAGTAGACTTCTTTGAGACATAAAGTGTTTTTGATATAAATAGAAAGCTTCTTCAAATAATTGATACATGCGTAAATGTTTTGCCGTTGGGGCTCGACTATTCTATGTGGACACGGTTCATCTGACCGTTTGGCCAATTACAAAGTTTTCCTATCGAGGCCCTCTTAGGCGTGAAGTGTTTTCTTCGAAAATATAACCTCCGAGGGTGATGCCCCCCAGTATTCGAGGTTGATTGAAAAGAAGCCTTGGATACTGTTGAGTTCTCCTTAGGTAGCGTATAGTTGTTGCCTCGTTAAAAACCTTGCCGGTAAAACCCATTTGGGACAAAATCCGGTGTAAGGGAAAAAGAGTGCAACACATGCTTTAAAGCCTAGGGCCTTCGTGTAAAAAGGGCGTATTCGATAGCTTTGATCCAAAACCTGCACTGAGATAGTTTTAAACTCAAATGGATAAAGGTATAAGGTCATACCTTAGCAGTAGTATCGTTTGAGTAATGATTGATAACTAGGGATTTTGACGCATTTTATACCCCTTTCTTTCTTATGCTTTGATCAAATATTCATACAAAATAGTCCCAAAAGGCTCACAGGTTGTGCTTGATTGCAGGTTTGATCAACAATGTGACAAAATATCAAAGATCGGCTCAAAAGGAGTGAAACTTGCACAAGTGACAAAGGCAAGGCAAGCTTAGGCAAAACAGGCCCAGTGCGGCCGCAATACACTTTGTGCGGTCCGCACTGGGAGATTCAGAGAGCTGGTATTTCAGGCAATAAGGCAGTGCGGCCGCACTAGGTTTTGTGCGGTGCGCACTGAAGGCAATGCGGCCGCACTACCATTCTGTGCGGTCCGCAGAGCCAAGGTTCAGAGAAGATGCAGAATGGAGTTTTGAAGCATGTGCGGTCCGCAATCCATTTTGTGCGGACCGCATTAGAAGCCTCCATGGCCGCAGTTCAGTCTGTGCGGTCCGCGGAGCCCAAGTTCAGAGAGTGAGATTTTTGAAGTCAAGAGCCCAGTGCGGACCGCGGTCCATTTTGTGCGGTCCGCACTAACCCCGCAGGGGCATTTTGGTCCAGATTTTTTAGCCTAGTATAAATAGCTTCTTTTCCATTTTTAGGGTATCAGATATTGTAATTAAGCTGCTGCACTCGTGGGTTCGAGATTCTTAGCTATTTTGGGCACTTTTAGCTACTTTTTATTATTGAATCTGTGTGTTTAACTTAGTGATTAATTATTATGAGCTTTTCTTCATCTATTTTTCTTGTTTTTCTTCTTTAATTATGAGTAGCTAGACCCATAAGGTAGGGTTGTGGCTCAACCATAGTGTGGGTAATTGATGGGTCTTGTATTTTAGGGCTAATTTGACTATGGGTGTTTGTTATTTGGGCCAATTTCCTGGTTAATTTCTGAATTAGTGGTTGCAAACACTAGTTTGTGCTGAGTTGACTTGAGCTCTTCTTGAGAAAGAGAGCCTAAGTCTCCGAAATTGGTCCAACAATGAATTGGGGCGTACTCAAGAGATTGATAGCCCAAATTAAAGGGTTAAACCTTGAGAGAGTAATACCCGAATTGAACCCTAGTTGCTTGTGCAAATTTGCATACCCAATTGGTCTTGAGAAAGCCAATTCGGGCAAAATCATTCGAACCACCGAGAGGTGTAGAGTGGGTTAAGTCGTGCAACGGTTGTAACATACTCCCCAAACATGTCAAACGTGCTTTAGATTCAGGTACCCGTCAATTCACCACCTAGGCGGTAGTCAGTACCCTAGCGCCTTTTTAACCTATTTGAACAACTCTTAGCATAATTTAGTTGCAATTACCATTTGTAGTTTGATAATACTAGAAGTAAACAAAAACCCCAAAAATGTTGAGAAGTGTAATTAAGAACACATACGCAATTCTACACTAGATAGATACTCGATTCCAACTTCTAGGTCTCTGAGGATTCGATCCCGACCCTAAATCGGGTAAAATCTATTGCGACCCTCTCTCGCTACTTTTTAGTAGTGCGGAGTTGGCAGCGATCACTTTTTGGCACCGTTGCCGCGGAGCTAACGGTTATGGCTATCTATTTAGTTAGATTTGTGTTTTGTTCTTCTTTCCTTCTTGTTACTAATTTGTGTGTGTCAATACTTCAGGTACCAAAATGGCTTTAAATGCTAATGACCCTCTTGGAAATGTGAATGCGGGGGAGGAGGTAGATGACATTGGAGAAGAAGAGGTGCCTCTTATACCTCAAGGACAACGTAGAGACCGCCAGGCCAATGCAAATGACAATATTCCAGACCCTCCTCCGCCACCTCCAAGAGTGGCTCCCAAAGTTCTTCCCAACCAAGGCTATGCGAGTGCTATTGTTCCGCCCCGGATTCGGGCGGGCAATTTTCAAATAACCAACGTGATGCTAACATTATTGGAGCAACGTGGGTATTTCACAGGTGCTCCCACTCAAAATGCGTACGAACATCTCAAGGGGTTCGTGGATACCTGTTGGGGGAGCAAGCAAACCAACGTGTCCGAGGATGCACTTAGATTGAGGCTTTTCCCTTTCTCACTTAGGGGGAAAGCATTGGACTGGTGACTTCCCAACCATTCCGTCACAACTTGGGATGAGTTGGTGGATAAGTTCATTTCCAAATTCTTTTCACCGGGACACATGGCAGCACTAAGGGATGAGATCTTAGCCTTCAAGCAGGAGCCTACTGAACCATTGCATGAGATTTGGGAGCGATACAGAACTATGGTGAAAGAATGCCCCAACAATGATATGACAGAGGCGATGATACAAAAAACCTTCTATAGGGGCATCAATACAACAAATCAATGCATAGTGAACCAATTGGCTGGGGGTAATATCATGAAGCTGCCTTATGATGAAGCTTGTGCGATTCTTGATGAAATGGCTGACTCATCCTCCGCTTGGCAAAGTAGAGCCAATGTGCCTCAGGGTGACCCCATGGTTACTCATTTGCATAAAGAACTATATGACCATGGACAGGCTATAGCAGAACTTACAATTACAATGAACCAACTGGCAAAGGCACATTTGCAACAAGTCCAAAATCCTCGCCAAGTGAATGCTATGGAGGGTGTTAACATGCTAGTGAACCAAAGAAGGGGAAGAGGTAAACAGAACCAAGGGAATTCGGATCAATTTGACAATGATGGTAGTGGATTTCAAGATGATGGCTATGATGAGCAAAATGAGGAGGTGCAATATGTGAATAACTACCAAGGCCAAAGAGGAAATTCTTCCAACCAACAACAACAATGGCGATCCCAGGGCAATTAGGGTAACCAACAACAAGACAACAATAATTGGAACGATCAACATCAAGGGAACAACAATTGGGGAAATCAAAATAACAACCGCAACAATCAAGGAAACTGGGGCAACAACAACAATTGGGGTGGAAATAACAACAACCAAGGCGGGTGGAACAATAACCAAGGAAATCAGGGGCAAGGCATTCAAAGGTCCCCAATGTACCAAGAACCGAGCAATCCACCACCTTTTCCTTCCCAGGGTCCTAGTTCATCCAACAATGAAATGGGTAGAATTGAAATGATGTTCGAACAAATGATGAAAAAGAATACGGACGCAATTGGCTTCTCACAATACTTCAATTAGGAATTTGGAGGTGCAACTAGGTCAAATCTCTCAGTCTCTAAAACACGCCCTAAGGGTGCTCTACCAAGTGATACAGTAGTTAACCCAAAGGGAGGAAACAATCATGTTATGGCTGTGACAACTAGGAGTGGACGAGGCGGCGATATGAATGCCTCCAAACAAACGCATGTTTTGAAGGTGAAGAAGTTGAGTTGTAAGAGATGAAGTTCCTTTGGTGGTTGAGAAAGTGGTTGATGAAAATGTAAATGAAGAAGTGAGTATCAATATTCAAGATGCCGAGGTGGAAACATAAAGTGACGTGAACCCGTCTAGGGAGCACGTAATTGACATGCCAAGGCCGGTTGTGCCAAATGCCAATGCACCCGTGCCTAGGCCACCTCCCCCTTATCCTCAGAGGCTAGCCAAGCAGAAAAATGAGAATCAATTCAAAAAGTTCATTGACATGATGAAGAGCTTAATCATTAATGTTCCTTTGGTGGAGGCTTTGGAGCAAATGCCTGGCTATGCGAAATTCATGAAAGATTTGGTAACAAAGAAAAGATCCATGGACTGTGAAACTATCAAGTTAGTGCTATAGTACATTCAATGGCTCCGAAATTAGAGGATCCCGGTGCTTTCACTATCCCCTGCACTATAGGTAGTGCAGACTTTGCCAAAGCTTTATGTGATCTTGGGCAAACGTCAACTAAATGCCCTTCTCTGTTTTCAAGACTTTGGGTATTGGGCCTCCGAGGCCAACTTCCATGCGATTGCAAATGGCAGACCGATCTATGAAGCGGCCATTGGGTATTGTTGATGATGTGCTCGTCCGGGTGGACAAATTTATCTTGCCAACTGATTTTGCGATCTTGGATTGTGAGGTAGATTATGAGGTCCCGATCATATTAGGGAGACCTTTCCTTTCTACCGGGAAGGCTTTAGTGGATGTGGAAGCAGGGGAACTCACTTTCAGGGTGGGTGATGAAAAGGTAGTCTTTCATGTGTGCAAGTCAATGAAGCAGCCCAATTGTACCGAAGTGTGCTCATTTGTGGATTTAGTCACGGCTGTGATAATTGATGATACCAGTGCAATGATCAATGTCGAGGACCCTTTGGAGGCCGTATTGTTAAATTTGGATGTCAATGATGATGCGGGCCGAGTGGAGTGCGTGAATGCTTTACATGGAATGGGCTCTTATTCTTATGAGCCTAGGAAACTTTCTTTGGATCTTGAAAATAGAAAAACGCCTCCAACAAAGCCTTCAATTGAGGAACCCCCGGTGTTGGAGTTGAAGCCATTACCTCCACACCTCAGGTATGAATTATTGGGCTCTAATTCAACTTTACCAGTTATTCTTTCCTCTTGTCTTACTAACATGCAGGTAGATGCCACATTGGCGGTGCTCAAAAAGCGGAAAAAGGCAATTGGATGGACTCTAGCTGATATTCGGGGAATAAGCCCCGCATTCTGCATGCACAAGATTATTCTGGAAGATGATGCAAAACCCTCCTTGGAACATCAAAGGTGGCTCAATGAGGCAATTCAAGAAGTGGTGAAAAAAGAAGTGATCAAGTGGTTAGATGCAGGCGTGGTGTATCCAATCTCTGACAGCTCATGGACTTCTCCGGTGCAATGTGTGCCGAAGAAGGGTGGTATGACCGTGGTGATCAATGCAAATAATGAACTTATTCCAACCCGGACAGTGACCGGATGGAGGGTGTGCATGGATTACCGCAAGCTAAACAAGGTGACCCGCAAGGATCACTTCCCATTGCCTTTCCTAGACCAGATGCTTGATCACCTTGCTGGGCGTGCCTTCTATTGTTTCTTGGATGGTTATTCAGGATACAATCAAATTTTGATAGCTCCCGAGGATCAGGAGAAGACAACCTTTACTTGTCCATATGGCACCTTTGCTTTCTCTCGGATGCCCTTTGGGTTGTGCAATGCACCGACAACTTTCCAACGGTGTATGATGGCCATTTTCACCGATATGGTGGAAGATATATTAGAGGTTTTCATGGACGACTTCAGTGTGGTTGGTAATTCATTTGAAGAGTGTTTGCGCAATTTGGATAGAGTTTTGGCCCAGTGTGAAGACACCAATCTTGTGCTAAATTGGGAAAATGTCACTTCATGGTTGAGGAGGGCATAGTGTTGGGCCATAAAATTTCAAAGCATGGGATTGAAGTTGACAATGCTAAGATAGAGGTGATTTCAAGGCTTCCTCCCCCCACTTCTGTCAAGGGGGTGAGGAGTTTTCTTGGGCATGCGGGGTTCTACCGGCGATTTATCAAGGACTTTTCGAAGGTAGTGAATCCTCTTTGCAAGTTGCTAGAAAAGGATACAAAGTTCGTGTTTGATGAGAGATGTATGCAAGCCTTTGAACTTCTCAAGCATAAGTTGACCACCACCCCGATCATTATCACACCCAATTGGAGCTTGCCTTTCGAGCTCATGTGCGACGCGAGTGATGTTGTTGTTGGGGAAGTTTTGGGTCAAAGAGTGAACAAAATATTTCATCCAGTGTACTATGCGAGCAAGACTATGAACGAGGCTTAAAGGAACTACATGGTGACGGAGAAGGAATTGTTGGCTATTGTGTTCGCCATGGAAAAATTTCGGCCATATCTTATGGGAGCCAAAGTCATAGTGCATACCGATCATGCTGCTCTTAGATATTTGATGACAAAGAAAGACTCCAAAGCTAGACTGATGCGATGGTCTTATTACTTCAAGAGTTTGATTTGGAGATAGTGGACCGGAAAGGTAGTGAAAACCAAGTGGCGGATCATTTGTCCCGCTTGGAGGAGGAAGGAAAGCCGTGTGATGGCCTAGAGATCAATGATGCATTTCCCGATGAGCAGCTACTTTCTGTGTCGATGAGTGACATGCTATGGTTTACGGACATTGCTAATTTCCTTGTGACTAGAATCATCCCGTATGAGCTCTCTTCTAACCAAAGGAAGAAGCTCAAACGGGATAGTCTGGACTTCTATTAGGACGAGCCATACTTGTTCGAGATTTGCACCGACGGAGTGATCCGGAGGTGTGTACCTGAGGAGGAGCAATTTAGCATTCTAGAGGCTTGCATTCCTCCCCCTATGGTGGCCATCATGGAGGGGCGAGGACAACTTCAAAAGTTCTGAGTTGTGGTTTTTATTGGCCAACCTTGTTCAAAGATGCAAGTGACCTAGTAAAAAGGTGTGATCAATGTCAACGAGTAGGCGAAATTTTCAAGAAAGATGAGATGCCTCTCAACACCATTCTCGAAGTTGATATCTTTGATGTATGGGGTATCGATTTTATAGGCCCTTTTGTAAGCTCGTGTTGAAACACTTACATTGTTGTAGCGGTTGATTATGTCTCAAAATGGGTTGAGTCCGTGGCCTTGCTCAACAATGAAGCTAGGAGTGTGGTGGCATTTCTAAAGAAGAGCATTTTCACAAGGTTTGGCACGCCTCGGGCAATTATTAGTGATGGAGGATCGCATTTTTGTAATAGAGCTTTTGATGCCTTGCTTTCCAAATATGGTGTCAACCACAAAGTATCTACGCCTTATCATCCTCAAGAAAGTGGCCAGGTTGAAGTGTCCAACAGGGAGATCAAGAGCATTTTGTCCAAAACCGTCAATGCCAATAGGACCGATTGGTCTAAAAAGTTAGATGATGCTCTATGGGCTTACCGAACCGCTTACAAGACCCCAATTGGTATGTTGCCGTACCGGTTGGTGTTTGGGAAAGCATGTCATCTACCAATGGAGTCGGAGCATAAGGCCATGTGGGCCTTGAAGAAGTTGAATCTTGATTGGGATATAGCTGCTAATCTTCGGGTGGAGCAACTCAATGAGCTTGATGAATTTAGGTTCCATGCCTACTCTAGTTCGTCCCTGTATAAGGATAAAATGAAATACCTTCATGACAAATATACTCGGGGCAAGGAGTTCAAGGTGGGAGATTTGGTGCTCTTATTCAGTTCTCGACTAAGGTTGTTCCCGGGAAAACTGAAGTCAAAGTGGAGCGGACCATTTGAAGTAGTGTGTGTGACCCTGTTTGGTGCTCTTGATTTGAAGAACAAAAGTGGGGAAGTTTTTAGAGTGAATGGGCATAGGGTCAAGCACTCTTTGGGAAAGTTTGATGATAGCCATGTTGTGGTTGTTGTTCATTTCAAATGATTGGATGGTAACATGTGTCGTGCCGCGACGTTAAATCAGGCGCTTCTTGGAGGCAACCCATGTGTTTTTCATTCTTGTTTTTATTTGATTTTCATTGTAGTGTACGATTGATTTTTGGGCTAACTGGTTGTGAGATGTTACATGATTGAGTTGATGCAGTGCAGGACATAATTGAAAAAATGCACAGGTCTCTGAAGTTTCCAGTGCAGCCGCACTACCATTTTGTGCAGACCGCACTGGTGAGGGTAAAAGTTAGCCTCTCTGAAGTTTGCTAGTGCGGCTGCACTCCATTTTGTGCGGTCCGCACTGGACCTCTGCGGCCGCAGTCCATTTTGTGCGGACCGGAGAGCGTTGCCTTCTCAAACTTGAACAAAACAGCCCAGTGCGGACCACGGTCCATTTTGTGCGGTCCGCACTGGTAGGTGAGAATGGGCCCTAGGGCTTTTCTATAAATAGACCCTGAAGGCCTCCTTTTACTCTTTTCGCAAATTTGAATCTCAGAAATTATAATAACTGTTCATCACCCTCACTTGCTCGTAATTAATTGTTGGAACTTATTTGCTTCACTTCATCTCATTATCTGGTACCATAATCTTCCTTTTACCTGTTTAATTTTGTTAATTTTTGTTTTTCTTAGCTTGTAGTTCTTCTCCCTCCCGTATTTTCTTAATTGCTAGGCTAGGTTAGTTTAAATTTTGATGCATGTGGACTTTGTTCGTTTAATGAACTTGGAAATTATATAGGAACATTACTTAGGTGATCAATTGAGCTTAAAATCAAAAATCCGGAAACCCTAATTTAGTGCCAAAACTGGGCACTCAGTGCGGACCGCAGTCAATTTTGTGCAGACTGCACTGATGAATTCTGAGAAGCTGAACTTTGGGCAGTGCGGCCGCACTACATTTTTTGCGGTCCGCACTTCCCAGATACAGAGGATGGGTTTCTGAACCCCACACCTGTGCGGACCGCGGTTGATTTTGTGCGATCCGCATTGGTCCCTGTGCGGCCGCACACCATTTTGTGCGGTCCGCACTGGGCTGTTTTCTGCAACATATCTGCAACAATTTCATTCTGTTCTCCAACGCTATTTTATCTGAGACTACTGATACTAACAAGTTATTTGAATTGTAATTACAAGCAATGGTGAGACAACGTGGTAAACAACTGGGCATAGGTGAATCCTCCCGGGGAGGGAAGAAGAAAATGATCAAAATCACTCCCCAAGTCCGGGAAAACATTAAGAAGACAAGAAAGCTGATCAAAGCTGCTGATAGAGCTGCTTCACATTCCTCGGGGAGTGAGTATGAGCCCCCCCAGGACATTTCTTCAGACTCCGTGCCAAAATATGTTGAAGACTGGCCGGAGAGATTCAGGCTAAAAGACACTCCTGCGCCATCATCCACTGCCCAAGCACCAACACATGTGATTTCTGAGTCGTCTGAGGGCTCAGCAGCAGGTAGTGGGGAATACTCCACCTCTCCCACAGCTAATTTATCCGGAGAGGGTGGAGGAGGAGATGAGGAGGAAGTAGAGGGAGATGAGGCAGTGGTAGAAGGAGGAGAGCCAAGGGTTGGGGTGTTGATAGAACGAGGAAGCCGGAGGTTTGGTGAGATAGATTCGTGAGTGAGGTGGCGTACCACAAATTTCGGGAGTGGTGGCCGGTGAGAAAGTTGATTCCGGAGAGGAGCTCATTGATAAAGACCTATTACCCCACAACCCCAACGTGCAGAGACAGTTTAGGACTAGAGTGGGCTGGGAACATTTTCTAGAAGAGTGTGTGGATGCCAATGAACACATGGTCAAGGAGTTTTATTGCAATGTAGCCCACATCAAAAAGGGCTCCAAAGTGACCAAGGTTCGGAATCTGAAGGTGTTATTTGAAGGGAAGTACCTCAACGAATACCTTGGCTTCAATGAGGAGGACGAGACCTTATACATGGCAAAGATGGTAATGGGTGAAGAGGTTCATCCATTGTTGGCACAATACCTGGCAATCCCAGGTACCACCCCGGACTGGTTGACTGCTGGAGTCAAAATTCTAAGAAGGAGTCTGAACTTTGAGGCACGGGGGTGGGAGACATTTGTTTGCAGCCGGTTGGACCCTACCACTCATGACAATTCCCTTCCTCTCCACTGAGCTGTGTTGGTTGCTTCTATTATGGCGGGGTACCCCATAAATGTGGGGAATGTGATGTCCCGGATTATCACTATAGTGGGTGCGGAGCATGACCAGAACTATCCTTTCCCCAGCACCCTCACTATGTAGTTCCGAGACTTGAAAGTGTACAAGAAGCCCTTCGATGTAAAAGTCAAAGCGAAGGCCCCTTCTTCCAGGTACAGCATGCAGGGGGGATGACAACCCCAAGAGCAAGAGCTTCAAGGGTACAACTACTACTACAATTGGCCAGTTTGAAGAGCCAGTTGTGGTAGTGGCTCCTGCTGAGCCTACCTCCACTTCCACAGATGTCCCTCCCGAACCTTCCACATCCACAACCACTCCTGCCGGTCCATCCACATCAGCAGGCCCGGAGATTCCATCTTCCCGGGCCCATCCTATTAGTGCTCACCGACTGAGCCAGGCGCTTCTTAGCATAAACAAATGGATGCAGACTGCCTCATCCAAGTTGTCCTCACTCACCACTGTGGTAGAGGCTCAGTCGGCACCTCCAGCTCCGCAGGTTCCACAGTCGATTGAGGATGCACTTAAGGAGATACTTGACAACTAGAAGAACATCCTCGACACTCAGGTAGCGCTCTCCAAGGCAATTGATTCACATAGCAAGGCTCTCAAGGAGCTTGCTCGGGAGTACAAGAACCTGAGGAAGACACGGGCCTCCAAAGAGTCCGTGAAGGAGTTGAGAGCAGATGTAGACAGACTGAAGGCAGATAACATGCCTTTAGATTTATTGATCCAGGACCCAGCCCCAGTAGTTCATCCAGAGCCAGAGCAGTCTCAGAGGCCTCCCAAGAGGAGAAGGATGATTCCTAGAGCTGATGATGCTATCATCCAGTTGGCGGACCCACCGGAGACTTCCTTCAGTCAGCCACAGGATGTACTAGTTCCAGAGCCTGTCCAGGTCCAGGCCTAGGTCCCAGTAGCAGAGCAGCAGGACACAGAGGACCAGTCTGAGGTCCCCGAGCACATAGAGGACCTAGGGACCACACATGACACTATGCAGACAGACGGGCCTTAGGGAGTCTTCTATATCCTTTCCCTCTTATATTTTGATGCTTTATTTAGACTAGTTGGCATTGGGAACAATGTCAGCTTTCATTTGAGGGGGTAGGCCCTACTATTCATTTGGATGATTGTATAAATATTTAATACATTTTTATGCTTTCTTTATCTTTTTATCTTTGGTCTGTATATAATTTTGATATTTCGTTACATTTATCGCATTTTTATTTCACTTTGGGTCTGTACATAAAGTTATATCACATTCTATATATTCATCCTATCCATTGTATATTCAAATCCTCTCTTGTACATATTCATTCTATTTTCCGCAAGATTTTTCGTTTTTAGCTTCTTAATTGTGATTCGTAGCTTCTTGTTTTTAAAGTTTGCAATAAGCCTTTGGTTTTCTTAATGCCACGGTTCATTCCAAAGGTGGAGTGTTGTGTGAACCGGGTGGCTCTTCCCAATGATGGATGGCGTGACAACCTTCTTAAGGGTTTGAGTCCGTTTTTCTTTTTGTTTTTAGTAGTTAGTAGTTAAAAGGTGCCTCAAGCAAAGCTTCACTTGGGCCTAGCACATTTGCCTTTGATCTTATGGTCAAAAATAAATTGTTGTGTTTAGGATGGTGAAAGTCATGACCTTGAGACTCTTGTGTTGGCCGATAATCATCAAGTGGTTTTTCGGGACCATTGTGAGCTTAAATATTATCTAAGGTCGTTGTGGGCCCCCGACTCTGTGTCTTTTGCAATCCCATAGCTTGTGTGATGAGTAATTGAATTGCAAGTCCAAGTCCCGAGCCATTGATCTAGAACTTGCCCTGAATGTTTGTTGAGGAGAAATCCTAAGTGAATTTTGACTTGAGACATGATTAAAGGCTCTCCTTGGTCCAAATGATAGCTTGAACACTTCCATAACCTACCAATGAAAAGACCCTAGTCAACCCTTATGAGCCTTAGACCTTTTCCTTCAATAACCATGGTACAAGCCTATACCCGTTTTAAAAAATACCCTCTCTTGGCACCCGATCTTTCCTTTAGCGCATGGAAAAAGTATAAGTTTGGGGGGAGAGATGAGGATTGCAACAAAATGGTAAAAAGGCACAAAAATGAAGAAAAGGAAAGGCAGTGAAAAAGAAAGAAAAGCAAAAAGACAAAAAGAAAGTTCAATTTGAAAAAGAATAAAAAGGGAATCAAAGAAAAGCAAAGAATGAAAGGTGTAGAAAGTTCAAAAAGGAGAAAAGGTTTGAAATGCATAAGAAAGAGTGACAATGTGTCTCTCTAACCCCTTAGAAAGAAGTGAAATGACTCAAAGAGTCAAGTGAATGGATGCCAAATGAATCAAAAGAAGTGCTTAAGGGAAGATGGAACCTACTTTGACCAAAACATTTCCTACCCTGAACCAAAAGCCTTCACAATGTCTCCACAAAAGCCCTATATGATCTTGAGTTGAATGAAGCTTACATTAGTGGATACTCACATAAGGGGCAAGCATATGGTACCTAGAGCCGGACTTGTGGCTTTTTCTTGAGAGAGATGAGTGAATTCCCATTATCCTCATTCTGAGTCTTAAAGGTGAGGGTTGCTTAGGGAGAGTTGAGGATGTGTGAGTTTGGGTTCCACAATGACTAAAGTAATAGGAAAGAGTTCTTTGATATGTTGAGTCAATTCTTGATGCTCTTGTGTCGCATTTGATCCATGGTGTTTTCAAAGAGTAAATGTTGTTAATGATTCATCTGTATTGAGGGTAATTGTTAGTCCCAATTGAGGCTAGTTGAGGTCACTTTAGGACAGCTGAAATTTTTCTTGGACATTCTCATTAGGGGTGGGTCTTATTTTGTTTGCTTGAGGACAAGAAAAAGCGTAAGTTTGGGGGAGTTGATAAATAGGGATTTTGACGCATTTTATACCCCTCTTGCTTATGCTTTGATCAAATATTCATACAAAATAGTCCCAAAAGGCTTACAGGTTGTGCTTGATTGTAGGTTTGATCAACAAAGTGACAAAATTTCAAAGATCGACTCAAAAGGAGTGAAACTTGCACAAGTGACAAAGGCAAGGCAAGCTCAGGCAAAACAGGCCCAGTGCGGCCGCAGTACACTTTGTGCGGTCCGCACTGGGAGATGCAGAGAGCTGGTATTTCAGGCATTAAGGCAGTGCGGCCGCACTAGGTTTTGTGTGGTCCACAATGAAGGCAATGCGGCCGCACTACCATTTTGTGCGGTCTGCAGAGCCTTGGTTCAGAGAAGATGCAGAATGGAGTTTTGAAGCCGGTGCGGTCCGCAGTCCATTCTGTGCGGACCGCACTAGAAGCCTCCACGGCCGCAGTTCAGTCTGTGCGGTCCGCGGAGCCCAAGTTCAGAGAGTGAGATTTTTGAAGTCAAGAGCCCAGTGCGGACCGCGGTCCATTTTGTGCGGTCCGCACTAACCCCGCCGGGGCATTTTTGTCCAGATTTTTTAGCCTAGTATAAATAGCTTTTTTTTCATTTTTAGGGTATCAGATATTGTAATTAAGCTGCTGCACTCGTGGGTTCGAGATTCTTAGCTATTTTGGGCACTTTTAGCTACTTTTTGTCATTGAATCTATGTGTTTAACATAGTGATTAATTATTATGAGCTTTTTCTTCATCTATTTCTTGTTTTTCTTCTTTAATTATGAGCAGCTAGACCCATAAGCTAGGGTTGTGGCTCAACCCTAGTGTGGGTAATTGATGGGTCTTGTATTTTAGGGCTAATTTGACTATGGGTGTTTGTTATTTGGGCCAATTTCCTGGTTAATTTATGAATTAGTGGTTGCAAACACTAGTTTGTGTTGAGTTGACTTGAGCTCTTCTTGAGAAAGAGAGCCTAAGTCTCCGAAATTGGTCCAACAATGAATTGGAGCGTACTCAAGAGATTGATAGCCCCAATTAAAGGGTTAAACCTCGAGAGAGTAATACCCGAATTGAACCCTAGTTGCTTGTGCAAATTTGCATACCCAATTGGTCTTGAGAAAGCCAATTCGGGCAAAATCATTCGAACCACCGAGAGGTGTAGAGTGGGTAAAGTCGTGCAACGGTTATAACATACTCCCCAAACATGTCAAATGTGCTTTAGATTCAAGTACCCGTCAATTGACCACCTAGGCGGTAGTCACTACCCTTGCGCCTTTTAATCCTATTTGAACAACTCTTAGCATAATTTAGTTGCAATTACCATTTGTAGTTTGCTAATAGTAGAAGTAAACAAAAACCCCAAAAATGTTGAGAAGTGTAATTATGAACACATACGCAATTCTACACTAGATAGATACTCGATTCCAACTTCTAGCTCTTTGAGGATTCGATCCCGACCCTAAATTGGGTAAAAGCTATTGAGACCCTCTCTCGCTACTTTTTTGAAGTGCGGAGTTGGTAGCGATCAATGATACATTCCAATTGTTTGGCAGTTGTTCACCTTCCTCGTGCTAAGTTTGTAAGAGCCTTTATCGACAACTCCGAGGACTCGGTACGGTCCTTCCCAATTCGGGCCCAGTTTCCCTTCATTCCAGTCTCAAGTATTGAGGGTGACTTTCCGTAGAACTAAGTCCCCGATTCTGAGATATCGAAGATTGGTCCTTCTATTATAGTACCTTTCGATCCTTTGCTTCTGCACGGCCATCCGAACAAGCGCTGCTTCTCGTTTTTCGTCTAATAGCTCGAGGCTAGTATTCATAGCCTCGTGATTAGATTCCTCTGATGCATGTCGAAACCTGGCACTGGGTTCTCCGACCTCGACAGGGATAAGGGCTGCGGAGCCATATACTAAAGAAAACGGGGTAGCCCCTGTGCTAGACTTTGATGTTGTTCGATATGCCCAAAGGACCTCGGCTAGAACTTCTCTCCATTTCCCCTTTGCATTGTCCAACATTTTCTTTAGGTTTTGAATTATAGTTTTGTTTGTTGACTCGGCCTGTCCATTTCCAGTTGGATGGTATGGTGTCGATAAGATCCTCTTTATTTTATATGCTTCAAGGAACTCCGTCACCTTGCTGCTGATGAATTGTTTTCCATTGTCACATACAATCTCGGCAGGTATTCCAAACCGGCATATGATGTGGTCCCAGATGAAATCAATAACTTCTTCTTCTCTGACCTTCTTGAAGGCCTATGCTTCCACCCATTTAGAAAAATAGTCAGTCATAAACAAAATAAACTTAGCTTTACCTGGGGCCATCGGGTAGAGGACCGACTATGTCTGTTCCCCATTTCATGAAAGGCCACGGAGATAGGACCGAGTGGAGTTGTTCTCTAGATTGATGGATCATCGGTGCGAATCATTGGCACTTATCACATTTTTTGACAAATTCCTTAGTATCTTTTTCCATGCTATCCCAATAATACCCTGCTCCGATAATTTTGTGAATCAAAGACTCGGAGCCGGAGTGATTCCCACAAGTGCCTTCATGGATTTCTCTTAGAACATAATCGGTGTCCCCTGGCCCCAAACATATCGCCAATGGCCCATCGAATGTTCTCCGTACAATGTTCCTTCTTCATCTAATGCAAACCTAGCAGCCTTGGCTCGTAGAGCCCTCAATTCTTTGTGATCCGATGGGAGTTTCCCACTCTTCAAATAGTCGATATACTTATTCCTCCAGTCCCACGTCAAACTTGTTACATTTATCTCGGTCTAAACCTCTTCAACCACAGACCTCAACAACTAGATGACAGTCCCCGGGATGATGTCATCTTCTTCGACCGAGGATCCCAGATTAGCAAGTGCATCGTCCTCGCTATTTTGTTCTCGAGGCACATGATCCAGAGCCCACTCCTTGAAGCGGTGCAAAGTTACCTATAGCTTATCCAAGTATCATTGCATTTTATCCTCTCGAACTTTGAAACATTTGTTTACTTGGTTTACCACCAGTAGAGAATCGCACTTGGCTTCGATGACTTCTGCTCCCAAGCTCTTAGCTAGCTCGAGACCTGCAAACATCGCCTCATACTCGGGCTCATTGTTAGTCAATCTAGAAGTTTTGATAGATTGTCTAATGGTATCACCCATGGGTAGTTTCAAGACAATGCCAAGTCCGGACTCTTTCACATTCGAGGCACCGTCCGTAAAAAGGGTCCATACCCCCGATGATGTACCCGAACTTAGCAGGAGTTCTTTCTCTACTTCGGGGACGAGGGTCGACGTAAGATCAGCCACGAAGTCAACTATGGTTTGAGACTTGATGGCGGTACGGGGTGGATATTCGATATCATACCCGCTAAGTTCGACGGCCCATTTGGCCAGCTGGCTCGATTGCTCGAGCTTATGCAAAACATTTCGAAGGGGGTACGTGGTCAATACACATATGGGATGACATTGAAAATATGGCTTTATCTTTCTAGAAGAGCTTATCAATGCAAGTGCTAATTTTTGTCTAATGGTATCACCCATGGGTAGTTTCAAGACAATGCCAAGTCCGGACTCTTTCACATTCGAGGCACCGTCCGTAAAAAGGGTCCATACCCCCGATGATGTACCCGAACTTAGCAGGAGTTCTTTCTCTACTTCGGGGACGAGGGTCGACGTAAAATCAGCCACGAAGTCAGCTATGGTTTGAGACTTGATGGCGGTACGGGGTGGATATTCGATATCATACCCGCTAAGTTCGACGGCCCATTTGGCCAGCTGGCTCGATTAATCGAGCTTATGCAAAACATTTCGAAGGGGGTACGTGGTCAATACACATATGGGATGACATTGAAAATATGGCTTTATCTTTCTAGAAGAGCTTATCAATGCAAGTGCTAATTTTTCTAAGTGAGGGTATCTAGTTTCAGCATCTCCTAGGGTTCGGCTTACTTAATAAACAGGGAATTCCGTACCTTGCTCTTCTCTAACTAGTACCCCACTTACCGCTATCTCGGACACTACCAAATACCAGTAAAGTTTATCATCTACCTTGGGGGTATGAAGCAAAGGCGGGCTCGATAAGTATCATTTTGTTCCTCCAAGGCTCGTTGGCATTCCGGGGTCCATGCAAAATCCTTTTTCTTTTTAAGCAAGGAAAAGAAATGGTGACATCGATCTGATGACCTCGAAATGAATCAACCCAAAGTAGCTATTCGCCCTGTTAGCCTTTGCACGACCTTCACGCTATCCACGATCGTGATATCCTCGATGGCTTTGATCTTATAGGGGTTAATCTCGATACCCCGATTCGATACCATGAAGGCGAGGAACTTACCCGAGCCGACTCCGAAGGCACATTTCTCCGGGTTAAGCTTCATGTTGTATTTCCTCAAGATTTCGAATGTTTCTTGCAAATTAGCTAAATGGTCCTCTGCGCGCAGGGACTTAACCAACATATCATCAATATAAACTTCCATTGTTTTACCTATTTGTTCTTCAAACATTTTGTTAACTAGGCGTTGGTATGTAGCTCTTGCATTTTTTAGCCCGAAGGGCATTACGTTGTAACAATAAGTTCCAAACATAGTAATAAATGAAGTATTTTCTTGGTCCTCAGGGTTCATCTGAATCTGATTGTACCCGGAGTAGGCATCGAGAAAAGTTAAGGTCTCGTGGACGGCCGTAGCATCGATCATTCGATCGATGTTTAGCAATGGGAAAGAATCCTTCGGACATGCTTTGTTCAAGTCCTTATAGTCTACATACATTCTAAGTTTGTTTCCTTTCTTAGGAACTACAACTACATTGGCTAACCATTCAGGGTATTTTACCTCCCGAATAGACCCTACTCTAAGAAGTTTGGTTACCTCGTCCTTTATGAACGCATGTTTCACCTCGCACTGGGGCCTCTTTTCGTGCTTCACCTGTTTGAACCTGGCGTCGATGCTTAGCCGACGTGTGGTGATTTCCGGTGGAATCCCTGTCATATCTAAATATGACCAAGCAAAGCAATCCATATTATTAATAAGAAATTGAATGAGCTTTTTCCTGAGTTCGGGGGTTAATCCCGTTCCCAGGTATACCTTTCTCTCGGGCACGTATTCAATCAGTATGACCTGCTCCAGTTCCTCGATAGTTGACTTGGTTGCATCGGCCTCTTCGGGAACGATGAAGGTTCGAGGAGTAAGGAAATCCTCTTCTTCGTCCTCGATCACCTGTTGCTCCGATTCCGTCGAGGCTGGGGACGGTGATTGCTATTTAGCCGCCTGGTTACCTTTGGTGCCTGATTCCTCCGAGGTCGAAGGCTCTGGTATACAAACATATCCTTTGCGGCATGTTGCTCCCCGTAAACCGTTTTCACTCAATCCTCCGTTGGGAACTTCATCATCTGATGAAGAGTTGAAGGTACTGCCCTCATGTTGTGTATCCATGGTCTCCCGAGGAGCGCGTTATACCTCGTGTCACCTTCGATGACATGGAATCTAGTATCTTGCATGGTCCCGGCTACATTTACTGGCAAGATAATTTCTCCCTTTGTTGTTTCGCTCGCCATGTTGAAGCCATTTAGGACCCGGGCACAGGTACAATCTGATCCTATAGGCCGAGCTATTCTATGACCCTCGATCTGATTATGTTTGCTAAGCTATCTGGATCCACGAGAACACGTTCAACTTGAATTTTATTTAAAAGGATAGAGATTACCAGGGCGTTGTTGTGTGGCTGAGATATGCCCTCTGCTTCCTCGTCATAGAATGATAAGGCGTCCGCGGGCACATAGCTCCGAGTCCGTTTATCTCTTGTGATCGCCACCTTGGTGCGTTTGAACACAGGTCCTTGTGGGACATCGACGCCGCCAACGATCATGTGGATTACATGTTGTGGTTCTTCTTGTTAATTTTTCTTGCATCTTTCTCCCGGAAGTGATTCTTGGCTCGATCGCTTACAAATTCTCGAAGACGGCCCTCGTTGAACAATCGAGCCACTTCTTCCCTTAGCTGCCTGCAATCTTTTGTTCTATGACCATGCATGCCATGATACTTGCACATTAAATTTTGATTCCTATGAGAAGGATCGGTTTTGATTGGCCTGGGCCACCTGGTATCTTTGATTCTTCCAATAGCTGACACGATCCCTGATGTGTCTACACTAAAATTATACTCTGACAATCGAGGTGCCTGCGCGGGATCGTGTGTTTATCGAACCCGTTATTACTCATGAGTCCCCGAGAGTCTCATGAGTCCCCGAGAGTTCTGTCCTCGATCATTTCTCCAATCATTCCAAGGAGCGTTACGGCCTGAACCATTGTTACTCCGATCAACATACAGTTGATATCGTTCGTTGGTTCACCTCGAATACCTGTCTGTATCCCTCGGGGGTTTGGCTGCCGATCCGTTATGATGAACTGAACCCGAGGGGGCTCCCAACTGGTCATCCTCGACCTTGATTTTTGATTGATAACGGTTGTGCACATCTAACCACATCACAGCTGGATACTCTATCAGGTTCTGCTTTAACTGTCGAGACGCAATCGTGCTCCTTTCATTCAAACCTTGCATAAAAGCTTGTACTGCCCAGTCATCTGAGACCGGTGGTAACTCCATTCGCTCTATCTAGAACCTGGACACTCAACATCTCGTCATTCCTTTGTTTTATCTTGAAGACATCTGATTTTCTCGTGGCCACCTTTTTGGCCCCGGCGTGTGCTTTCACAAAGGCGTCTGCTAACATAAAAAATGATTCAATAGAGTTAGGAGGTAAGTTGTGAGATCAAATCATAGCTCCTTTCGACAATGTTTCTCCAAACTTTTTCAATAAGGCTGATTCGATCTCATCGTCATTTAAGTCATTTCCTTTTGTCCCGCAAGTGTATGAAGTAATACGCTCGTTAGGTTCGGTTGTCCCGTTATATATGGGTATATCGGGCATGCATAACTTCTTAGGAATAGGCATCGGAGCCGCGCTCTAAGGGAATGGTTTTTGTATGAACATTTTGGAATCTAGTCCCTTCAAAACAGGAGGTGCCCCCGGTATTTGGTCAACACGGGAGTTATAAGTTTCCACCTTTTTGTAATTGTTTTCAATCTTCTTCTCTCCGAACTCGAACCTCTTAGTAGGCTCTTCGAGCATCCTCATAATGGTGGGGTCAGTCCCCGAGTCATTTCCATTTGACCTCTCTGGCGATGGCTCAACACGTCGAGTGTTTTCATGTTCAACTACACTCAGAGTCTTATTTTGACTTTGAAGTTGAGCAATGGCGATCTGTTGAGCTTGCAGCATCTCGAATATCACTTGGAGGCTGATTCCCCCATCACCCACTCCTTGTGTTCCTTGGCTGCCAGGTCGGGCTTCCCTGTGTACACTTCCCCCGGGGTCTGTGCCTAAATCCGCGTTTAGAGCAATGTGTGAAATAACATCAACTGGTTCCATATTTGGCACTTCCCCAGGGATTATTGGTGGTACACCGACCAATATATTGTTGTTTTCTCCAATACCTTCGTTGTCATGAACAGGTGCATTTTGAGAGCTAGACATGTTTCATCCTGAGAATAAAAAATTCTTGATAAGAAAAAGTGTAAGAATAATGTGTGTAACGAGAATCAGTAAAGAAATAATCACTATTATCTTTAGCCCCACGGTGGGCGCCAAACTGTTTACCTCAAAACTACGAGTAACAATTAAATTTGATTTGTGATTTTAAAGATATATGATTAACTTCAATACCAATTAATAATCAGGAAATATGAAGTATAAATGAAAGAAATAAGTGAATCAAACCAATGTTGCTCAGCAGTGATGACCTCGAGCTTACTGACCTCGAGATGGACTAAGAGCAATAAAGTAAGAGCAATAAATATAAAGGGCATTCTGACGACTAGTAAGAGAGAAAAGTAGGATAGTATATTCTTGACAATGATGAGATGGTCTTATAAATGATTGGGGGTCCCATTTATATAATAGGGGAACTCTAAATAAGGTATATTTCTATTTACAGTAAGGAGTATTCTTGATACAGCTGTCTAACCGCCTGGTACGGAATCATACAATCCTATTCCGGGATCTGCCATTATCTTGGGGACGTGGCAGGAATCTAGCCCATTTTGTTACAAATCCATAACGGTACTATTTCGGGGTCGAGCATACTTGGCTTCGGTGTACCTCATGCGTCAATCTTCGGGCATTGCACTCTATCATCGAGCTCGGATCTGGTCCCTCGAGCTCGAACTTGACCTTGCCTGAACTCGGGCTCAAGAAAACCTCTCGAGACTATTGATCGGAGTCATACGATTCCGACCGTATACAACTTGAAAGTTCAAAGGATCATGCTCAATAATTCTGATGAAAAGTTTATATTAGAATATTACCCCTAAAGAAATAATGAGCATGGTTTCTGCTTTCATGGTTCCATTGAAGTAAAATATGCCTGCAGTATTATTGGTTTTTATAGTTGGATTAGCGAAAAATCATTCAATGTTTTTTGTTTTTATTAAAATATAGATACTAGTCTTTTAATTTCCATTCAATAACATTGACCGCTAGACTATGACTTGTCCAACAGTCATTAGTATCTCGCCATGAACTCCTGTTGTACCAAATAATAAACCTAAATACTTACGTTTTATAAAAATGACAAATTAAAGTACTCAAGTATACTCCAACAGTTATCAAGCCATACCCTAATTTTGGACGGGCTCACCCACGTTAATGTGGCGTCCTGCGCTCTTTATGTTATATCACAAATAAAGTTAAGGCTTGGACTATTTTGTACTATACTCCTGAAATTTATGTTATATCACGTATATTATACATTAATTAATGTTAAATATTTAAAAAAATATAAGAAACAAGAGAAAAGTGGAGGGACGGAGTTCCGGAATTTGAACTCAACTACAAAACCAGCGAAGCGTCAATATGTACTTTCAATAATTAATAGTACAAAATAATTTTCTTCTAGAAAAAGTGTGGAATGCCAAGATTCCAAAAATTATTGTTTTCTCTTTATTATGGGTATTAAACTAATGAAGCACTATCTTGATATAATTCCAAATGTAAGGGGAAAATCTCTTCTCGATAAAAAGACATTTGATTCATCGCAATCTGTAACTTGTCGCGAATTATGTTTTGTCTTTGATTTGATATATATTAAAAAGGGGAAAAGATAATAAGAGAAGAGAAGGAATAATATTTAGAGGGAATTTATCGTTAGAGGGGAATCAAGTGAAATAGCTTAATGTAAGCATCTTAGCTAGAAAATGTAATTTACTCATTTTTGCAAAGAGAACAATAGACTTCAATAACTGAAAAGAGCTCATCCAAAGTGTCAACATAATAGAGAAGGTTACCCAGGAATCAGCTTTAATTATACTTTCTTTTCCTACACCAATATTCTACTGTTCCAGCACTTCTAGGCTGGGTTCTAGATATATAATATTTATTAGTATATTATAGTAATAATTCCAACCATAGGGGTAGGGGCACAAATTATGGTGATACAAATAAACCCCAACATATTCAGTGAAAGGATTTCATATACTATTAATTTACTTAACTTATTTTTAAGGTTTTAAACTCACTTATTATGGACAAAGCTTATACTTATCTTTTATGTAACAACATTAACATTTTTACGCTATTAGTGTAAAAAATATATTCAACAAAGTGAACAATTTGGCAAGAATGCGATTATGAAAATAATATGTGCATGCATTTTCCAACATCATAGGCAGCAATTAATTTAAAAGCACATAAGAAACGGAAAATTCATTTTGGGGTTTTTTCTGGGGTGTCAGGAGTGACATATTCATCGGTTATGATAGTCAAGAAAAAAAAATCTTTGAAGGAATCCGTATGGGATAAAATTGGGTGGCGACAGTTGGACGAATGATGAGATGACATGTGGAACTAAAGACATGTAAGATGTGAATCAGCAAATAGTTACACCAGATACAAGCATGTGACCGGTGCTGAGTGAATTCCAAAGGCATTAAAAGGTTGAGAAAGACAACATTAAATGAGCAGCCATTATAAAGAATCTATGTATTTGTAGCTAACCGTTATGCAGTCTTCAATGTCATTTATTCTCATTCAAGGAAGCTTGATTAGGGAATCTTGTCTCCTAATGGAGGTTTTCGGATTCCTTCCAATGTTCCTGCAAATCAAAACGTTCAAAGAACTAAAAACGATGCTCCAAGGGAGGAGTTTGGTTTTTTCGAGGCAAGTGGTACCAGTAGTGGATTCGGGAATGAAAACAACCCTAACGACCCATTTAAAATCGAGCTCATGAGATTCACGAGGGAAATAAATGAGCGAATGGATAAAAATGCTAAATAGTCCCATGCTTGGATGGATCAGATCCCGGGAGTGCCATCGGTGTTAAAGGGACCAAATTCAAGGAAATATACGCAGCTGCCGTTCAAACCAAGTGGGGCCCCTGAGTTGATTTCGAAAAAGTTTAAGATGCCGGATATTCCGAAGTATCATGGGACTTCGGATCCACATGAGCGTCTCACAACCTACACTAAAAGGGAAATGACGTGGACCAACAAGAAATTGAATCTGTCTTGTTAAAGAAATTTGGCGAAACCCTGACGAATGGTGCTTTAATTTGGTATTCTCTTTTACCTGAGCATTCCATTGATTTTTTTTTGAAATGCTTGTAGATTATATTATAAAAGCTCATGCTGGAGCAAGAAAAGTCCAAGTAAGGAAGACATTTATATTCATAATAGCCCAAGAAGCACCCAAACTATTGCGAGAGTTCGTGATCCGGTTTCAGAAGGAAAGGATGTTGTTGCCAGCAGTACCAGATGAGTGAGCAGCGAAAGCGTTTACTAAAGGTCTCAACCCATTGAGCTCTAATGACTCCATGAAACTGAAGGAAAGCTTGTCAGAATTTCAGGGAACTACATGGGCAGATGTTACCGCTACGACTCAAAGATTAGAATAGAAGATGATCAACTAAGTTCCTCGGTGTCTTCCAAAGGAGGTAGTTGTGATCGGAATCAGGAAAGGTTTAAAGCCGATGTTGATGCAGATCAGAGATCTTCCAAAGGTCTCTTTCAGTCTTACGAAAGGGCCGATGGGTGAGAAAATAAAGGGTTTCAATCATCGGATAGGTTTGCTTCCGATAGAGGAATGGATTGTGGTCTGAGTAATAGAACTTTATAGGAGAAAGAAGTATCGGGGTCCCGAGATTCAACATATCCTCAGTTATGTGATTACAACTTTAACATTTGTTTAGTAGACTTGGATTCGTCTATGAGAAACATTAAGAAGGCTAGCTTTTCGAAGCCAATTCGATCGGATCCTAATTTATGATGTGAGTTCCATGGAAAACATGTCACAAGACTAGGGACTGCAGGCACCTACGGAAAGAGGTTGTTGCATTGTTGGAAAATTGTCACCTTAGAGAATTCTAAGTGATCAGGCCGAAAATAATTATGGAAAAAATTTAGACGTTGGGGATCCAGCAAAACCAGCTGCAGGGTCTCCTCACATGACGATAAACATGATTTTTGGTGGTGACGAGGTTAATAGGGTGACATTTTCAGTAGCAAAGAAGAGGAAGATATCAGTAACTCATGGCAAGAGGATCTGAGAAGCTGCAGAGGATGACATCACCTTTACAGAAGAAGATGCTGATGGACTTCTTCTACCGCACAATGATGCTTCGGTAATATCTCTTAATGTTTTTGATTTTAAACTTAAATATGTGTTGGTTGATCCAGGTAGTTCCGCCAATAACATACAATGGAGTATTTCAATGCAAGCAAAGTTGATAGGAAACATAGTTCCGGCAACAAAGCCTCTAGCTGGGTTCAACCTAACGAGTGTAACGACCCGAGGAGAGATCCTAGGAAAGATCCTAATGCCAACACATGCAGAAGGTGTAACAAAAACCACGACGTTGTTCGAAGTAGTAGATGGTGATATGAGTTACAACGCGATCGTTGGAAGACGGTGGATACATGAAATGAAAGCTGTGCCATCAACTTATCATCAGTTGCTGAAGTTTCCCACACCATAAGGGGTTAAGCAGATCAGAGGAGATCAACCGGCTATAAGGGAGATGAATGCAGTAACCTTGTCCAGTAGCAAGGGAAAAGAAATAACCAAATAGAAATTACAGGAGCTGGTGCCCTCTTCCACCCCGATTGAAGATAATGGAGAAGGGGAGTCGTTGATTTTTACCAGGTGCCGAGGTCTTTTCGGGTACTGGAGGAAACATATGTGACTAAATAAACTGCTAAAGAGCTCGAGAAAGTGGCCTTGTTCACAGAGTTCTTAGAAAGGAAATTCCATTTAGGAACGGGGTTGAGTCCCGAACTCAGATTAAAAATTATAGAATTTCTAAAAGCTAACGTCGATTATTTTGCATGGTCACATTCAAATATGACAGGTATCCTATTGGAAGTGGTTGTCCACAAGCTGAGTTTGGATCCACACTTTCCTCTGGCAAGGCAAAAGAAATGACTGATACAGAAGTCAGAAACATGTTTGTCAAATAAAAGGTAACCCGATTATTAAATATAGGTTAAATTCGAGAGGTAAATTTCCCCGATTGGCTAGATAACGTAGTGGTAGTGCCTAAAAAGAATAATAAATTTAGAATGTGTGTAGATTATAAAGATTTAAATAACGCATGCTCTAAGGACTCTTTTCCGTCACCGAACATTGATCAAATATTTGATGCTACGATCGGGCATGAGTTAATGCGTTTTCTTGATGCATATTACGGGTTTAATAAAATTAGGATGCACCCAGAAGATCAAGAAAAGACTTCAGTTATCAAAAAATTTGGCATGTACTGCTATAATTTGATGCCTTTCAGGCTTAAGAATGCCGGAGCCACTTATGATAGAGTTGTTAACAAAATATTTGAACAACAAATTGGTAAGACAATGGAGGTTTATATTGACGACATGTTGGTTAAGTCTCTTAATGTAGGAGATTATTTGAATCATCTCCAAGAAACATTCGACATTCTGAGGAAATACAACATGAAGCTCAACCCCCAGAAATGTGCCTTCGTAGTTGTTTCTGATAAGTTCTTAGGGGGGTATTGGTCTCTCAAAGTGGAATCGAAGTAAACCTCTGTAACGACCCGGCCGACTGTTTTGAGTATTATAAGGCCATTTCCCAATTTCTTGCTTATTATGTGCTCATTTGTTGTTATGTGACTTACCGAGGTTGTCGGTTTGGTTCCGGGGATGTTTCGAAATGAATTGGGACACTTATTCCCAAGGTTAGATGCCTAAGTTGAAAGAGTTGACTGGATGTTGACTTATGTGTAAATGACTCCTGAATTGATATTTGATGATCCTTATAGCTCCGTAGGGTGATTTTTGACTTAGTAGTTTGTCTGGATATTGACTTGGAGGTATGTAGGTGATTTTTGCTTGAATTGGCAAAAGTTAAGAAAATAGAAGTTTGGAGAGTTGAGAAGTTTGACCGAGAGTTAACTTTTTGGTTACCGGGCTCGGATTTTGGTTTTGGAGTTGGTTTGATAGGTTTCAACATCGATTATATAAGTTGGGAATTCATTAGTTTCAATAGGCTTGTATTGGGGTGAGATTTGTTTTTTTTGATTTGTTTGATGTGACATGAGGTCTCGACAAAGTACGTATCGTGTTTTAGGACTTGTTGGTATATTTGGATGGGGTCCCAGGGGCCTCGAAAGTGATTCAGGTTGATATCGAGATAAGTTTTGACTTAAGGAAATTGTTGAAGTGCCTCCAGGTATGGTGCAATTGCACCTACGAAGAGTGTGGTCACAGAGGTGAGACCGTAGGAGCGAGCCAGGGGTCACAGGTGCGGGCTTGAAGGAGTTGCGTAGTTGTTGCAGGTGCGAGGAGGTTTTATATATCTGCGAATCTGCATAGAGGCTCTACAAATGGGGAGTTAGGTAGGCGTGGCTGGCTTCGCAGAAGCGGATGGGTTCACGCAGGCGCGAAAGCGTAGAAGCGAGGAGCCCACCGCAGAAGCAGCCTCGTAGGTGCGTGCTTTGGACCGCAGGTGCGGCTGGTCGAGGTCCTAACTCACTACTACAGGAGCGGACATTTTTCTGCAAAAGCAGAGCTGCAGGTGCGGTTGGGGTGTCCATAGGCGCGAAAATGCCTTGGCAGAATATAAATCGAGGGTTTGATTTATTTCTTCATTTTTTGACTTTGGGAGCACAGTTGGAGGCAATTTTTGATAGGGGTTTCACGATATTTCAAGAGGTAATCCACTTTTGGTCATTTTTATCTGTTAATATTGAATGCCCATTGAATTTCCCACCTAGTTTATGTGTTTTTAAGGTGGAATTTTTGAAATTTTGGACTAGGGAGTGGAGAGTAAGATTTGGGATTTGATTGACGATTTGGAGTCGGAATTTGGTAATTTTGATATGGTTGGACTCATGATTGAATGATGTCGCGCCACCTTTTTTCCTCGTGCAGTCCGGGTTTCGACATTCATTGGTAGCAACTCGTTTCCTTTTGGGAGTTGGGTATTTGAAGAGTCGCCACTTAACGAATTAAGGTGCGTTAGGGTACCTAGAGCAATTAACTCATATCACTAGTTTGCATTACCAGAGATTAGGGTAAGGGCTCGAAATAACCTTGAGGGGAAGGTGTTAGGCACCCCTCGCGGTCCACAACGATGGGTCCCAGCCGAACTCAATTATGTGAATTAGTCATTTAACAGGTAAACAGTCTAAGCACACATTTGTAAATAAAGGGAGTTTAGGATAGGTAGTCTAAGCACACATATGTAAATAAAGGAAGTTTAGGATAGGTAGTCTAAGCACACATATGTAAATAAAGGAAGTTTAGGATAGGTAGTCTAAGCACACATATGTAAATAAAGGAAAGGAAGTCCTAAGTTGTTTAGCCTATAGGATCGCATCTGTACAAAACCCGGTAAGCCTTCCTCAAATAGAGGGGTTACACGTGGCATTAGCGCACAGGTCATCATATCCTTTACTACCCAGTTACCCTCCCCATAGCCATTATATAAGCAATTTTAATTAACGGACTCTAAGCATGCTTTACCCATCCCTTCCATGTGGCCCTGGAGGTGTTTGGGACCTCCAATCTTAGGCAGTTCTAGACCCTCCTAAGGTGTTTAAAAAGGAAAAATCTAAGCGACAACAAAGAACATATAGGACTGTTAAATAAGAAAACAATTAAGGGGCTCATGTTTACCTCCACACATAAACAAATAAGTAGCACGTCATAAACATCAAATTTTAAAGAATTTCAGAAGGTCTTAAAACCCTTAATTACCTAAGGCTTGCCTAGGTGTGAATATGTTATACCCCTTTAAACATGCTGTCTAAAACAGAATTCCGTGAATTAGTCAAATAGCTTGAGTTTATTAAATCCTATAGGCATGCTGGTCTAGGTGCTGAATGTTACAAAGTAGCTGATTTCATGCATATTTATACTAGGACATGATATCTACGTGTTGGGGCTATCTTTAAACCTCTTTATAGATAATTGTTCATTTAAGCGACATAGATACGATTTAAAGCAAATGCAAATAGAGTTCTAAGGCAGATTTCTAAAGCACAGAGAGAGATAGTCATTTTATTAGGCATGATTACGGCGACGACTTTAACAACAGATTTTCGGGTGATTACGACTTGTGCAGAAACAGAGTTTTCGTGATAATAGAATGATGATCCTATAACATGTTTTTAATAGGCAAAATAAGTAAACATGATTATCCTAAGGCAGGATATCTAATGCACATATTTATGGCATGGTTTTTAATACAAATAGGCATAGCAAACCTAAAGGCATGATATCTATTGCATAATATAAACCTAAAGCATGACTTCTTTGCAAATCATAATATAAACCTAAAGCATGGTTTCTACTGCAAATCAACATATATATAAACCTAAAGCATGATTTCTACCCCGTTTCCCCACAAAATCGTATAGGAACCCTCCCTTTTTACTAATTACCCCAATATCTGTTTACAAAGAATATTATTACAAACTAGGATCGAATGAATTACATGAATAAATTTAAACTGTACTATAGGGAGCCTACATTAGGCCCAAAGTAAACCTGGGGATGCCAGGCCTTCAAAAACAGTCTCAAATGCCAAGAGTCTTATAGCCAATGATATGTCCTGGTGTGTCAGAGTTCCCTAAGGACTTCAGGGATCCCGGGCAGTGCTCACACCAAGACCCTTTCTTAAAATAGAGAACTGGTTATGTACAGTGTGGAAGGGCCAGCCCTGGTGTGCCAGAGTTCAGAAGAATCTCAAGGATTCCCAAGCAGTACACACACCAGAGGGGCAAAATATAATAGTCTAAGAGTAAACAGTGCTTGACACAATTTTGAAATACTTAGTAAAACAGTGTAAAGACAATTTTAGAAGTAGAAAGATTTTGAGGAACAGAAACAGTTTAAGAAAATACTAAGAGAGGAAAACAGTTTTGAAATTAGTTCTGAAAAGAGCAAGGATACAATCACACAGACTTAGAATGCTTAGAATCAAAACCATTTAACGGGCAGTTTACACACAGGGGTGAAGGGGGTTGGGAACATACAGAGTTCATATCAGGGATACACGAAGGGGGAGGCATATAGACAACAAATGCACAAAACACTTAGCAATCTATTGATTCGGAGACTTAACAAGTTAGCCATGATAATAGGCAGTTAAAGCATAGAGCAGGAATGCAGAAAAATCATGTTGAAAACAGGGTGCATTGGATAGAATTAGCTATACAACTAGGGTCAATCAAGTTTATTAGGGGGGGGGGGGTAAGTTGCTAACATGATCACACCAATTTGAAGAGAGTAAACAAAGATTAATAGACATGTTGGCCAAGTATAAAACAAACGAGTGAGATCTAGACATGCTAATTACATACTTAAACAAGAGAGGACAGAATTTTGAATTGCTGAATAAAGTAGTAAACGGGAAAATAAGGTAAATACATCGCAATCGAACTAGTGCAAAACATGGAGCACATAGAGTTTGAGTTTCAGAATTGAACTGGAGACATACCAGTTAGAGAAGCAAAGTGCAGAATGCAAAGCAAGTGTAATGCCACTATCTAGCCTTGGCTTTCAGTCGACTAGACCAACAGTTAGCACAAGTAACAAAGAAAGAAGAGAGAGTTTTAGTGTGTGTGTGTGTATTCTGAACTTAGTTCGTGTGTTGAAGGAGCAGAATGAGAGTGTATATATAGTACTTAGGGAGTGAAACAAATAAGGCAACAAAATCAGAAACCAGCAATTAAGGAAATCACATAATCCAATCACACAAGGAGTTCAGAATAGACTCCTTTAATTAGGGGCAATTAGCCAAACGGTAACAACAATGATTCCAATTAAGGGAAAGAATCCTAATCATACCATGTAAAGAATCAGTAAGAATCCACAACTTATACGGGCAATCAAATCAGGCAGGGATAACCCATTAAGGTCATAAACAAGGATGCAATCAAGGATTATGCTCACAAATTTCAAACAGAGCAAATCAGGCAGCCAACATTTTGAAAATAATAGGGATTTCTGGAAAGAAATATCAACTCCCATAAATAGAAAATAGGCAAAGTAAACTTCACAAAAATACTGAAATTAGCCGCAAAACAGATGTGAACCCTAATAGAGATTAATTAGGGCAAAAATCATAGAATAAGGGATTTTGACAAAGAAAACGTTTAGGTCCTAGATATAGGGCAAAATAATATGACCGGTAACATAGAAAGTACCCAGAATCGAAGCAAAGGTTAGAAAAAATCACAAAATCAACTAAGGTTTGAACACTCTGGAGACCTTTGGAAATCAATTTGTAATGAACCCTAGTTAGGAAAAAGTCGGAATAATTAGTTAAAACCAGAAGTTTTTTTCAAAGAAAAACGTAATAGTGCTTGATTCATCTCAGATCTATACAGATCTGAGAAGGATCGAAGGCAATAGACTAGGGGTTTTTTCAGAAAAATAGCAGGGATGAGATGATAGGTTTAGAAACCATAGATTTGAATAAAATAAAGAAAAATATCTTACTCACAGTCGAGAAAATGGCCTGAGATAGCCTATTGAGCAAAGTTTCAAGGCAGAACCGCTTGGGTTCCCTTGAGATCGTCACATGGTTTTACAAAATCAAAGAGCCATGGCGCGTAGAAGGTCAAGACTGGCCGGAGAAGCCATGGAAGCTTCATAAGGAGAAGGTTTACGCCGGTGACGGCGTGTTAGAACTAGGGTTAGGTAGAGAGAGTTGAGAGAACGGGGAGTGGTGACGGCGGGTGAGAGGTGAGAAATGAAAGGGTTTGGGGGGTCGTTTAGGTTTAATTTAGGAAGGAGGGTTGTGGACCATTGATCAAAATGATCAACGGTAAGGATTGGACGGGGGTATTGGGTCGGGCAGGTTTATGTTTAGGCCTAAGGGGATTGGGCCAAATTAAAATGGGGTTTTTTAGTTTGGTCTCTTGGGTTAAGTCTGAAAACAAAAAGGGACTATTTATTAAATACCTGGTAATTTATAAAAATATTTTATAAAATACTTAACTATTCATAAAAAATAATTTTAATGCATAAAAATGTTTGAAAAATAATTACATAACATTTTAAAAATATAATGAGCCATTTTTGATAAAATAACGCAATAATGTATGTGTGGGCTATAATTGCAAAAAAATATTGCAATTATAATCAAAAGGTGTAAATCTGGCCATTTGCGAAATAATTTGAACTTAATATGACTATAAATAGTAATATTAAATCATGAAATGCTATAAAGTCATTTGTGATGCAATTTTGTAATTATTTACATAAATAAAATATTAGGATAAATTAATTTTAAAAATATAGAAATTATGGAAAGATATCAATTGATGCTAATGCATAGTTTTGAAGGTATATATGCACTTAAAATGTATTATAAGAAAAAATTGGGTATCAACAAATGGGTGTTCGGATTTTGGTTATTTTGTTAGATTCCAAGATGTGGGCCGAGGATGACTTTTGGGTTGGCTGTTTGACTTTTGTTTAAGAACTCAACTTTATCATATGAAATTGGATGCTATAGCTTGTGATGATTGTATTGCGTTGTTTATGGCTAGATTCGAGTCGTTCGGATGCCGATTCGCGAGGCAAGGGCTTGTTGGAGTAGAGAGTTGCACGGTTTGAGGTAAGTAACACTTCTAAACTTGGTTCTGAGGGTATGAATCCCCGAATTATGTGTTATACAGTTGGTGTTGAGGTGACGCACATGCTAGGTGACGGACGTGTGGGCGTGCACCATAAAATTGTGACTCGGTAGATTCCATGAAACTGTGTAGTCATCCAATTTTATTATTATTCACGTATTCTCCATGTGATAGAGAAATTGAGCTGTTATTTATGTTAGAAATCATACTTAGGCTATATGCTAGTACTATTGGGACCCACAAAGGTCGTGTTGGTGTTGAATTACTTACTTAATTTGCAATTATGTACTCAGTCACATCTATCATTTGCATATCATATCTCAGTCTCTGTTGCTATTTACTAATACATCATATTATCATTGTTTGGGGTGATTGTCATCAGAATTGTGATCCCGAGAGACTGGAGAGATTGATGACTGAGTGAGGCAGAGGCCTGACTGTGAGTGATATTTATGGGATCGGGCTGCACGCCGCAACAGACTTTATTGATTCATGCCATGATTGGCTTATTTTAGCGCTTGGGCAGGATCCGCACTCCGGAGTCTGACATACCGGCAGTGATCGCAGGTACCTATTGAGTGCGAATGTCGAGTACCAGTGCAGAGCACTTGAATGACTGGGAGGACTGAGTGACTGGGATGACTGAGTCATTGAGCGTGCTGAGTGAGATTGAATACTCCGAGAGCATGCATATAAATTTATCACTATGTTGCATTACAGTTGGCATGCATAATTGACATGTAGATATAGCGATGTAACTTTCCTCATATCAGTAACACTTGGTACGGTCTCGCCCCGAAGGATTCCCCGATGCCTACGGTGATGGGGTTAGTATGCGTAAAAATAAAGTGCCCTTAAAGGAGCAAATCACACAGCGCGTACTGTGGTGTTTGGCCTCCCATCTGCCCTTAGACAAGACTTGCCACTTACGCTCATTATAAGTCGAGCGAGTCGCCAGCCTCTGAGCCCAGTTCGTAAGGTCGGGGACCTCGCACGTCATCCATGAAATTGCTGCAGAAAGGGAAAGGAAGGCGCATTTACGAAACTTGTCTGTGCCACAAGCAAAACTATGAAGGCACAAGTATATCACTTACGTGTAAAATTCCACTCCTTAGGGAATGGCAGAAACTCCACGGGGATAATATCAACGGTTCGTACTCGGACGAATCGGCTCATCCACTCCCAATCTCCGTCTTCTTCATCATCAACAACGAAGGGTGTGTTGGATCGGCATCGTAAGGTTAGCAGACCTCGATGGTGAAAAGGCTGGTACAACCTGATAAGATGACTGAGCGTGAATTCAAGTCCTACTCTCTCCGCAAAGAACCTCATCATCAATACTACCTACAAAAATGACGGGTGAATCTGTGCCAAGGTGAACCGGTATTTCCGACAGAAATCAAGCGCAACCCTATCACGGGGGCCTAGCGTGAAGGGGTACGTATACACGTTCAAAAACCCCTCAGCATGATCCATAATGCTCTCTCCCGGGAAAAGTACCCGCAATACTACCTCTTCCCCCCATCCACAGTCTCTCCTCACTGACTCAAGGTGCCCCTCTCCTACTAAGGAAATAAACTTCGAAACATACTCCCTGTGACCCCAAGCATTTTTGTTCAAAAATCCTTCAAGGGCGGAACTCCCCTCTCCTCGCCGAGCGGACCTTGATATGGCAGCCATAACTGTGGTAAAACTAGAAAATCCGAGCAAAGCCCTCAAAATTGAAATGGTGAAAGCCTTGACACTGCAAAAGAAAGCTCTACAAGGAGGATAACTACTCAGAATAGTAGAATCTTCAAAAGGGTGAAGGCAACCCTATATATGGAAAAAACGGCTACTGTCCGTCTACCTCAAAGGCCGATTAAAAATACTGGCTAAAGCTTTTACCGCTTCAGGAAGATGTGCCAGCGGGATCGCCTCGGTCATTTCGTAACCACATCATACACTTGATGCCTCCATATGACGTTTTGGGGTCAGAGACCCCCGCATCAACCAAGTCTCGAGATCGTACCCGATCTCGAGGACCTCCACCAAGAAGAAGACAGGCTCCAGGAAGCCAGTAACATCACTACACGTCCCGAGATGGTACCCAATCTCGAGGATCTCCACCAAGTAAAAGACAGGCTCCAGGAAGACAATGACATCATGACACGTCCCGAGATGGTACCCAATCTCGAGGACATCCACCAAGAAGAACACAGGCTCCAGGAAGCCAATAACATGACATCATCCTAAGCCTCGAGATGGTACCCGATCTCGAGGACCTCTCTCAAAAGATGATAAGCGCTAAAAATCTACTCGTATGGGCTTGGCCTTGAGGTACTATCTAAGCCCGGGTAGGCCCCCATATGGGATCTATCTGCGACGCCTTAAGGCTATCTATACCGAGTTCAAAACAAGCTTCTAGGTACCCCGGGCTTGAGCGAACCCCAGCTCGGGGACTGCTCCCGAAAGCCTATAGGCTTTCTTTATTCTCAAAACTCCAAGAAAATCCCCTCGTCGAGGACTAACGCAGGGTTAAAAGGGCTAAGTGTCGTATCGAAAGTTCGAAGCCCTACTGTCCTTCAACTCGAAGTCAGGGAACCCGACGACCCGAGTTTATCAATCCAATCTGGGCTCGGTCCAAGGAACAGGAAATGGTTGTATGGGGAATCGTGTTAATCAATCAAAAGCCAGAGGAAACACTAGCACCCGGGCTCGATATTCGCACCGATCGGTGGAATCATACATTCAGATTCTTCACAAATGCAGATAAAGGGAAATAAAGCATAAATCAGAAGCAAATCGAAGAAACACCTTTTTCATTAATAAACGACGATTACAAAGCCCATGAGGGGTCCTTACATGTGATTACAACAGCCCACGATGGGTCCTTACACAGAAACAAAGAAGCAAAAAAGTATATACATAATAAAAGCCAAGAGTCTAATNTATTCTCGGGGGTGTATCCTCGGCGGCAGTATCTTCGAGCACCATCTCCTCGGTGGCCTCGTCTCGATCTTCCAAAACGGCCTCTTCAAGGGAGAAGATGAAGAAGAGGAAAGTGATGCGGAAGAACCAGAAAAAGATGAAGAAAAAGCAGTAGCCCGCCAAAGAGCAAAAGCTTTTACCAGGCCAAGGAAATCACGGCCCGGTAGAAGACTTGGCGAGCGCCAGCCTTACCTACACGACTACTTTGAGTCCTCTTCTTGGGACATTGCGCCGTGCAAGTTAACGGCCGGTAGCGCCACTTCACCCCATGAAAATCAAAAGGGATGAAGTGCCACACCAGGTCGGAGTAGGGAGGTGAGCAGCGGTGTATAGTCCGAACACCCTCTTGAGTAGCGGTGTAGAATCCAAACATCTTCCTATGTCGGGAGAAATCGGCCCCCTATCTCATCGCCTCGAGCCAACGATGACAACAGTAACAAAAACAACAACAACGACGACGACGACCAGTCAGTGCAATCTCGCTCGGTAAGGGAAAGCCCTGAAAAAAGGCCATGGCGTGGCTGATGGGAACGCTGCCATGTAACCTTAAGGCCGTGGGCCTCAAACATGGGAGATAACAATTGATGAGGATGAAGAGAAGAAATGGGTGGAAGGATATTGGAAGACACTTGAATGAGGAAATGGTTCCTGGAGGCTTCCATTTGTAGAGGGTGGCAGTGTAACCGACGGCCCCATCAATGTCTTTGAAAGACGTATCGGCAGGTGCAATCAATGCGTTTTTGGGAACTGAATCGACGGCGATATTATCGCTTTGGAGAATAAGAATCGGTAGTATATTGAATGACACTAAGAAGATGAACCGACGGGATGCCTCAGTTATCACAAAGGCTTACGTCATAAGTATGACATCATCATGGAAAGTTCGAGGAGATGGATATCAAAGTCGTTTCTTATCATTCCACTCTAAGAAACGCAGAGACTACGATCTAGATTTATCCCGAGGGGCAATCGGTGTCCAACCTCGAGACAATGCAAGTCGACGGTTATGGTAGAAAAGTGCGAAGTTCCCTAGGCGCATGACTAGAGCCGACAAAGTCTAGAGAGCTAGTTGTGACCCATATCAGGGCATTAAATGGCTGTACCTGCCCCATATCTTTGTAATTAATGCATTTTTACTATGTTCCCCTCATATATAAAGGGGAATCCTTGGCATTTTGCAGACAACTGTTGCTCAATACTAAATATACAAGAACATTCTCTCTGCTCTCTAACATATTCTCTCGATCTCATTACTTCCATTTATTGCTTACATTCATTGAGTTCTATTTATTGTTCTTCATTTATTGCTTATTATCGGCCATAAAGAGCCATCATTAGATCTATCATAACTGTTAGTCCCTCCGTCGACTGCCCACGACAGGGTATAGGACTCGACCTTGAGGCCCCGCTTATCAGCCTATTGGTTTGGTTATCACATTGCTCTTTTACTCATCTTCTAACCTCTTACCTAACATCTACTGCCTAAACAACTAGCATAAAAATAGATCACGTATTTTTAGAACAACAAAATCAAATCTAATTGTAATTACCATTTTCAAGGTAAACAAAGGTTTTAGAAGCTAGGTTGTTTTGTTCTTTGAAAACACGGCCCTGAGGTTGCGTTCGCGTAGTGACAACTGGGGCAGACTATTTAAGTGGCTATTTTTCAGGATTTGCCCATTTTTTTTATATTTTGAGCCCTAGACTAGGATAAGAGGAAATTTTGAAGAGCATTTTCACTACTACATTGGAAGTAAGCAATTTTCACTTGGATTTGGCTATATATATTGATTACCCATAGATTTCTATACCTAAAATATGGAATTTTGAAATACAATTTAGGTGTTTTTGCCTACAATTTAAGAGAGTATATTTTTTGTATTTGAGTACCGATCTAGACTAAGTTTTAGAAACTAATTACATATTAAGACTCGATAAGTTATGAGTCATCGGATTTTGTGGTTTCAGATTTTGGGCACGTGGCCCGGGTTAACTTTTTATGACTTTTGAGATTTTTTTTAAAGATCAAAGCTTTATGTACTAGGATCGCTTACTATAGCATTGTTAACTTCTTTGGTGTGATGTTTGGCTTGGATTTGCGCAATTAGAGGGCTAGATCGAGGATTTAACGTGATTCGAGTTTGAAGACTAGCCAGATGAGGTATGTATCTCGCCTAAACATGTTTTAAGGGTATTTTCCCCGTTGACTGTTATATTTGTTATATGTTGGGGGCGACGTATATGCGAGGTGACGAGTGAATATGAGTGCACCGTGGTTATTCATGATTCGGGTAGTTCTTAGGCCATTGTATGCCTATTTTGCTATTGTTTCTTTGATATAATGTTTTCTTCATTTTTATGACTATGTAAGCTATCATTCATGTTAGAAATCATGTCTAGACTATTTTTTACTTGTTGAGGCATGATAAGGCTATTTTTTCTATGTTGAGCTATTTGCCTTAGTCGTAGTCATACTTATCTCACATGTTGTTGGTGTCCTTGTATGTGACACGAGTTTGAGCTGAATTGTAGTAAGTTGGTATATTTTGTGTGGTATATTGAATTATGTTTCTGTGAGATATTGGCCTATGGAGACTTGAGTGGATGGATGACTTATCTTGGGACACGAGCCAATTCGATATTGATAATGAGGTGACACCTGCGCCAGGCCCCATGTTTGGCTGAGTGGTGTTAATTATGAGGTGACGCGTGAGACAGACCCCATATTGGGATAATTGATATTGATCGTTGACTTAGCTCCGATCAGCTCTTGGGCAATGACTCGACCTTCCAGAGTCAGGTAGTAATTGTGGGCGCAAGTACAGGGTCATATATATGTGCTTGGTAAGGGACTTGCGTCAGGAACTCGTACAGTGCTGAGAGTGTGGTTGTGTGTGTGTGTGAGGGTCCATGGGCTTTCAGCCAGACACCGTGAGCGTTCTTAGAGTATGATTAAGGGGTACTTTGTGCCAGGCACTATGAATGTGTAGAGATTATGTACACTTGATAATTAAAGTGTGATTCTTTGTTGATTTGGCATGCATAGCTGACATGCAAACATAAAGTTGTATTATATCTCCTGCCAATTGGTATTTGATGAATCTACTTGTTGTTTAGAGCTTGATATTAGAATTTTATCTTTTTATATACTTGTCTAAGTGGATGCTGTGGAAGTTAGGTCTTGACTGTTATATTTGAAAAACTTGTCTATTTCTCTTTCTATTGTGTAAAGCTAAGGCTGTTATTATTTGAGTTGTTTTCCTTCATATGCTTATTCTGCTATTATTGCTATGTTGGCTGTGGAAAGTGAGCATTGGACTTTGCCAAGCTCGTCACTACTTTCAGTCCGAGATTAGTCCTGCTATTTATTGAGTACATGGGGTCGGGTGTACTCATACTATTGTCAAGACCACAATTTCCGACCTTTAGATAACGTGATGGTACCTAGTGTCTAAGTCTAACATTCGTTAATAGCTTAATAGAATTACAAACTAAGAAAATAAAATAAATCAAATAAGCTCATAATAACTCCAAAATGGTACATCAATAAAAAAATCCCCAAAATCGGTGGAACTTAGTCATAAGCTCTACAGAAATATGCTAAAATTTCTAATACAACATTGTCTGATTATATGATAAACAATAGTAAAAGGAATAACAGATGGTGACTTCGAGGCCTACAAGCATTGAGAAGGTATACCTTGAAGTCTCCAAAAAGATAGCTGAACAATCACTGGCATCCAGCACGAGCATATTTACCTGCATCTGCACAAAAATGTGTATAAATATAGCATGAGTATACCACAACGGTATCCAGTACGTATTAAACCTAACCTAGGTAGAGTAGTGAGAAGGCCGGCTCAAGATACCTACTAGGACAAGAAAACTAATCAGAGTATAGTATAATCTAATAATGGGAAGCGAGGAAATGAATTGTAATAAAGCAGTACAATAATGGAAGCTAAAAACGTAAATTTTAGGCGACAAAAGCAAAAAGAAGTGAACACGTGAATAGAACAATAAGTACTCAAATACGGACAAATACAAGTAAGTTAACTGAAGAATCAACAAGAACTGTTCAACCAATATCACCACCGGGGTACCAACCTTATAATCTTATTTCACAAGTCACAATCAATCGTCCTTATATCACTGCGTGAGCCTTGCATTGATTTTTGAAAATATTTTCCCGAAATAGCTGCACGCGTTTTAGCCCCCTTATCTCACCGCATGGATTCAAGTAATTCCCTTACTAGAAACACACGTATCAATGCCACCTTTTCTCACCGCATATGTATCAATCCTTATCCTTATACCTCCGCATGCATATCAATATCAAAACACAATAATCAACTCGTACCACACGTGTATATAGCCCATGGCTCAATGACAATGTGTACAAGAATCTCAATAATAACAAAATGAATGAGAAATATCAAAAAGAAAAGATCTCAACAATCATCAGCCTCAACCTCAATGTGATAATATCTTTCACAACTTCAACCTCAATATCCGAACAAGAAAATATTCCCACGAAATGGCCACTTCAAGTAGGAGTAATTCAACAATAAAAGAGGTAACAAGACAATAAGATAGGTAACAATTTCAACTAAAGCATATAAAAATAATTATAACAATAAAAGAGAGAACATGTGCTAATACTGTCAAATCGAGCATGTGAGAGTAAATTTAACAATGAAAAGTATAACATGTCATGACAATTTCAATTAACATGAAAGAAGTCTAAAAGTCTAAATCGGTCAAAATACCAAATATAAGCTTGGGTACACACTGTCACCTTGTGTACACGTCTTTCACATACTTCAAATAACACAAACAACCCGAATCCTAACGTGTACTTTCCCCCCACAAAGTTAGGCAAGATACTTACCTTAACTAGGCCAAATCAACAAGCGAAAGTAGCTTTCCCCCTAAAATTCACCTCCACACGACCCAAACCAACCAAAAATGACTTAATCTCATCAAACAATGCAAGGGAAACCAATTACGATAGATAAAACTATGATCTTTACACATTTACCCAAAAGTCAACATGGGGCGCTCCAGTTAAAACCCAAGTCCAAGAGTAGATTCTGACTATCCATAATCCCATGAATCAATATATGTGTTTTCTTTTTAAATCTGAGTGCAAATCGACTCTCAAAACCCAACTTTTTAATTTTTAAAACTTTAACAAAATCCTCAAAATTCCTCCTTAATTATCATATATTTATGTTAAATCTAAGATATAATCATGAAATATAGTTGAAAATTGATTAGAATAACATGCCCAATGATTGTACATGAAAATTCACTCTCCAAATGTCCTCCTACCGAGCCTAGGGTTATAAAATGAGAGAAAATGGGATGAAATCCCGACTTTCGAACATTTTGTTCAGTTGTAGATATCGCAATTCCGAACCCTCGCAATTGCAAAGAATGCCTCACAAATGCGGCATGGCAGCATATGTGGGAAGTCGCAAATGCGACAAGGGCTTCGCAATTACGAAGCCTGCTTCCCTTGCAAATGTGAACTTACCCTGCCCAAGTACTACTTCGCAGTTGTGATCCAAGCATCACAAATGCGACACCTGAGACCCCTAAGATCACAATTGTGATGCTGGTGTTCACAATCGTGACATCAGAGACACCAGCACACCAGCAACCTGTTTCAGTTCAATACCATTCCGAAATATGTCAGAAACTCACCCGGGCCCTCGGGGCGCCAACCGAAACATCCACACAAGACGAAAAATATTATGCGAACTCGCTCGCACAATCAAAGTACAAAAATAACATCTACAACTACAAACCAGAGATCAAAATGCATGAATTTCAAAAGAACACTCAAGAACCTCTAAAATTGCAACCAAGTGTCCGAATCCTATCAAACCAACTCCAAATGACACAAAATTTTGCAGACAAGAAAAACAGTCGCAGTCCAAGTCCTAAATCCAAATTCTAAACCTGATAGCCAAAAATTCATCTTACGATCAAACTTAGGACACCTCTAAACCTCAAATTGCCAACTTTCGTCAAAAAAGTCAAGTCAACCTAGGGACCTCCGAATTCGATTCCGTGCATACTATGCTCTAGTCCAAAATCACGATATGAACCTATCAGAGCCATCAAAATATCGTTCCGGGGTCGTTTTCACAATAAGTCAAACTTTGATCAATATTTTCAACTTAGGCTTCTAAACCAAGAACCAAAGAGTCCATATCAACCCAAAACATTCTCAGAACGAAACTAACCAACCCGGCAAGTCGTAAAATCATAAATACACATGTGTGAAGTATAAAAAAAAGAGGAAAAACGGCGAAAAAGTGATCGGTCGATCCAGCTGTTGCTGATCGTGGTAGTTGCGTGTGAGCCGGATCCGGATTAATATGAGATCTCGAGGTAGCACTACTTTTCCGTCCACAGGCCTTGAAGTCCCTTTCCGTGTCTCATGTTAACATTCTTTAGTCTTTCGGACTGTATTTTATTTGTTTGAGACCTTGTATTTTCTTATTCCATAGAGCTCTTGCACTCGGTGATACTAGATTATGGGATGGTTTTAGCTGTATTGTTGCTATTGACTTCAATTATTTATGATTATTCCGCTTATGAAACTATTCATTACTGTTGGTTAAGTTTATTTCTGCATAATGATTGATGACTTGCCTAGAAAGCGATGTTAGGCGGCGTCACACCTCTGGTGGAATTTTGGGTCGTGACAAAAAAAAACTCCAAAAAAATCCAGAAATGGTTATTGTTTCGTAATCTTGAAGTCTTGGTCAATACTTTTGGGTTTGAGTTTGAGTTTTTGTTGTTATTACTAATGTTGCTAAGCCCCATCCCCTACTGATCGTTGCACTTTACTGCTTTCTTCTCTTTGTTTATACTTTTAAGGTATATTTTGTTAGACCAATAGATTTAACCTACTTTTATGAAGAAAAATGAGTTGAAAGTGCAGATTTTGTCTTGAAACATGATGTTAATATTAGATTTATGCTTCTATTGAATAAATGAATGATTGTATATAATGGAATGATATTGAAAGTACTGATGGAGGTTTTATGAACTTTGTTTTATGTTAGAAGCTCAAATTTCAGCTGTATTTGAAATCTTTGAACGTTTTCTGCTAATTACTTGGACCGTTGATTGATGGCCAATTGCAGATCTAACCACTGATTGGTCGTATCTGTATGTATAGGCAAAATTAGTGATTTACTTATTTGAATGTTATTATTTTCTACTTCTAAATCTATTGAATGTCGATTTTCAATTAGCATGTGTATTGTAGTTGAATTTAAATTTTAACCCTATTTTGAGTGGCTCGGTTTTCAAGAGCAGCCTTGCAGCTAATTCTGCAAGCCTAATTTTTGCCACAAAGGGCCACGATTGCAACTCATAATTGCCTATCTTTGCAGAACAAATATGGCTATGGCTGTAAATAAATTGTGGGTTAGCATTGAAAATTAACAATCTTTGTAGCGGCAAAGCACAATGTAGCCAAAACTCTGATTCTAGCTTCGAAAGAAGTGGGGTTGGACATGCAAAATGCCCCTTAGTGGGTGCCTTGTATGTACAAATTCCAGCCTAATGGATGGCCTGATTCTTGTAAAGCCCAGTCGGCCACCCGTTTGGATATCTAATTTTAGTTAGTCTATCACCTTTAATCAATCAGCCCTGTAGTAATAAAAGACCCAAAAATTGGCAATTAATCGTGGGCCTATACAAATTTTCCTAGCCCAATCCTCATAAGTTTATCCAGCCCAACCAAATTTCAATAACAAGTCTAATTGCTAAGCCCAATTAACCTATACTAACTTAAGAAAGGGAAAATCTCACTTTATACTCATTAAGTTCAAACTATTTACCCTTTAATACCCAAGCCTAAACTATTTACTTTTCCTTCCTATGCAGCCCAAACTATTTATCCGGCCCGCTCATTAGCTTTTTGCCTTATCATTTGAACCACATAATGTTAAAAATATTCAGCTTCATTTTTGCAAGCTTACCTGGTAGGGACTTGAATGGATCTACTTCTTCTCAGCCAGATTGATCTTCATTAAGAGGATCAACGCAAGCTATTGCTCTATCTCCTTTCCTTATAATTTTTGTGTGTGTATGAATACCCACCATTATTGAGCTTGAAGACCACCATTGTTGAGCTTGAAGCTCCTGAATTTGTTTGGTTTTTTTTTTTTTTTAAGATTTATTGTTTGATTCGATGTGAGTGCTATAAAAAATTGCTTATTAACCTTCGAGTAAGCTTCCAAAATCTGAATTTTTATGTGTGTTTGAATATCCATAATTGTTGGCTTGAAGCTCAATTTTTATTTTTGATGATTTCTTGTTTGATTCAAAGTGGGTGTTACTAAATATTGCTTATAGTACCTGGAAGTTCATACTGAAGTTTGAGCACATTCGAAGTTGATTTGAAGTGACAGAGATCGAATGTTTCAGCTAAAAATCGAAGGAGAACACAATTACCTAATTGTATATTGCTGCAATATATAATATGTCGTAGGAGTATATAGCTATATTGCAACAATATACTATTACTGCAACGTTATACGATAATAATCGAAGAAGAACACAGTACCTAACAGTATACCATTATGGTATACAATATACTGTTGGAGTATATAGCTATAATGCAACTGTATACTATTATAGTATATAATATACTGTAACGGTATATTATAATAACGAGCAATATCATGCAACAATATGCTGTAATAGTATACAATATGTCATAATAGTATACCATTTTAATGTCATAGTATAATGTTAAATGAAGAACATAAAATATGTTGTAATATTATACAATATACTATAATAGTATACTTCACTTGCTATTTGTTAAATCACCTGGGTGCTATTGTGAAAAGCTAAAATCATTGTGATAGTTCGAATTTTGTTGCTAATAATTAAAAAAATAAAAATTGTCCACCAGTGAAGAAGCTTTGAAGCTTTGATTTGAGAATTAAAACCTAAATATAGTTATTTGGATTTTGAATTTGGATGAGTATTATTAAAGCTTGTTAAAAATGCTTGTAAGGATTAATATTGAAGTTTAAGTTCATTTAGAATATTTTGAAGTGGGTTTGGTGGTTCCACAAAATTTAAAAAATTAATAACCTTGATCAAAGAGATAATTGTCATGCCTCTCAACAATTAGGTTGTAATTCCGAAGAGTCATTAGTCACGTAAAGCTCGATTCGTCATTTTGATAGTAACGCCGAACATTCTTTTTACAAAGAAGTGTTTAAGTTAAGTGGCATTGGGCATGAGCAAGGTCGGGTAAATAGTTTGGAATAGGTAGAAGCGGTTAAATATATTAGTTTGTGTGGGTAATTGTAAATTTATCCCCTTAAGAAATCAAGCCTTATAAACCCGATGTCTTTAAAATGTTAGATTTATCTATCACTTATTAATCAATAGATATCAAATACTTCCAAACTCGCCCGCCAATGCTTTTGGGCACACTTCAATTAATCAAATATCGTCTTCGATTATGTAACATTCGCGTGACATAGTCATGACACTTAATAAAATAATAATGTACACATTCACTCGACTTAATCAAATAATACAAATAAATTAATATTTATAATTTTTTTGATTATGTACACGTTTACGTGATATGATCATGATACATAAAGAGACGAGGACATGTTCAAGTGACTTGTTCAGACTATTTTTAAATAAGCTCCAATAATCAAGCATATCATAGACAACCATTAAGGCTAATAAAACACAAAATATTCAAAAATAATTTAATCCCAGATAAGTTGATAAGCGATCATGCTAGAATCACGAGACTTGAGTGGTGCGTCACACCTTTTTCCCAGTAAACATAATTTCTTACCCGATCTTATATGTTTGCAGACCATAAATAAAACAAAGTTAAACTTTCTTTTGTCTAGGAATTTAAATAAAAGGCGACTCAGAATATCATAACTCAATTTCGGGTGGTGAATCCATAATAATGAAATAATTCCTATTCAAATTGTCACTTTAATTAGAAAAAAAACTTCCTTTGTAACAAAAAAAAAGGTGTCACAACTATAACAACTTCGCTGGGGATTGAAATAGAATTCGATCTTGTCATGTTGACTTGTTCTTGGCTTCAATTTATTATTTGATATTACTGCGTTTATGAGACTAATATGCTAATTTTTTCTTATTTATCGCTTTAATATTGTTTGAACTGTATATAAACTATCTTTTCACGCTCTCCCTTTGAGTCTTTTGAATATAATTGGTGTGCACGTGCGCGTGGCCTACGTTCTTATGTTAGTAGGCGAATAAGTTAAGTGGGGTTACAAATTAGTAACAGAATCGGAACAGTCTTGCTGCCGGTACGTTGCCCCTCCTCAGCTCGAGTTGTCTTCTCAGGTAAACCAGTCTAGAGACCCTTTTTCTTTTAGGAGTTGAAACCTAACGCATGGATATCCATAGTAGGAATGCTTTGTTTGTATCACGTGCAGTTGACTTAGTGGGACTCAACATAGGGACCGGGCCTGTCTAGTATAAGTACCCCTTTAAGACCAACATGTTAATCATATGTGCTACCTGAACATTATTTGGTAAGCTTGTTTGCATGTTGATTGGATTAGGGTAATATAGCCGAATAAAGGGAAAGAGTAGGAGAGAGAATTTTTATTTGGTTTTAAAAAATACCTACATTTGGAAAAATAGAAAATTGTCAGATTTTTACTTTTGAAAGGCTGGATTTTTAAGCTTCTTCCATTGTTCTGAAACTCTCACCGAACTACCAGGTTCTTATTCTCATGGCTCGGTAGGATACGTAAGCAGCCTTTCTCGGGCGCGTCTCGCTCCATTCAAAAGTGTCACGAACCGAAATCCCACCATGTCGTGTGTCGCGCCCCCTTTTTTCCTTTCCTCGCGGAGGGAATCGGGTTCATGACATGTTTGGTATGGGACAATTCTTTCCTTTTGGGAAAGGGGTTTGCATTTTTTGAAGAGTCGCCACCTAACGATTTATGGTGCGTTAGGGCACCTATAAGGTTCATCTATAACTACGTTTGATAACCAGAGACAGGGTAAGGGCTTGAAATTATCCTAAGGGGAAGGTGTTAGGCACCCCTCAGGATCCACTAGTATGGTTCCCGGCCAGACAGTTTTTGTGAATTCGTACAATTAGCAAATAACCAAGTATGACTCAAATAGTAGGGGATTTAAGTTTAAACACACAAGTGTAAGAAAACAACTAATGAAAAAGCTAGGTTTTGAAAATGATTACAAGTTAAGCATATTTGCAAATATAAAGGGGTGTCCTAGGTTTGTTTAGAATATGGATAACATTAATGCAATACCCGGTATGATACTCCACAAAGAGGGGCTACGCGTAGTATTAATACACCGGTCATCATATCCATATCTACCCTTTCCCGTCCCGTGAAGGTAAGTAAAGCGAGGGTTGGTCTCGTCCCTTATTACATGCTGTTACCCGTCCCTTCCTATCAGTCCCGGAGGAATTTAAGACTCCGATCCTACAAGAAGGAGGTTCTAGGTAGACCCTCAGGTTTAAAGGTAAAATACTAAGGCGACATACAAAAAAAGTAGGACTACAATTAAAGGGGAGCATGGAAGATAAACGAAAGGCTCAAATACACCTCCACAGGTAAGGCACATAGACAGCATGACTCATACACAATTAAAGTCTGAATTTAAATCCTATGCATGGTATCTAAGTGATAACAGCAGAACCAGATCTATTACATGACTCAGAAAATAAGTCCGAATCAAGCTTGCCTACTGATTTTAACAGTTGATAATTAAACACTGATCGCAGAGACGGTTCTGGTTTTATTTAAAATTGATTACCCAAGGTTTACATAGGCGTAAAACAGTATGCAGTAGTTATTCAGAATTATTAAAAGACAGTTCGGAAATTATTTTACCCTAAGAGCATGCTGTTCCAGTTGATACGAATGCAGAGATTATCACCGGTTATTTTAAAAACGATAATCAAGTGTGAAGCTGTTTTTACCTCTTTTATAACCAACAGTTTACACTAAGTATGAATGCGAATACAGATAAGAGCTTACTACATGGTATCTAAGATGCATGTATAAAACTCATGATGCAGAATTCCTAGAGCAGGATTTCTAAATGCATATGGCAGGATTGCAGAATTTCCTAAGAGCAGGATTTCTAAATGCACATGGGAACATAATAGTAAAGTGTTAATTGTTAGCAGATTTTAACACATGATTTTGTAAGGATGCACATGCTGAAACAATAAACATGAGACCTAAGAGCATGATTTCTAATGCATGTATGAACCGTAAGCATGGTTTCTATTGCGCAATTAGGAACATAAACCTAATAACATGTTTTCTACCCTTAACAAATGTAGCGTGCATATTTACCCTATCCATTTTCACTAGCCAATCCCAATACTTGTTTACAACAAGTTATTACAGACCAACATTGAAATGAATTACATAAGTAGCAATGAAAATAAGAAGTTACACTACAAGAAGCCTGATTACGACTTCCTCTCTGAGTTATGTAATCAATCACCTCAAGTGCCAAGATTGTTTCATAGCTTTTTCTCATATCTAGGTGTGTCAGAGTTCCCTAAGGACCTCAAGAGATCCCGGGCAGTGCTTACACCCAGATTTCATAGCCAAGACAAAGTAAGTGCACTGTGGAAAGGCCAACTTTCATGTGTCCAAGTTCAGAGGGAGCTCAAGGGTCCCAAAGCAAGGCTCACATAAAGGGGGCAGAACCTAGTGTTCTAGGAGTATAGTAAAAGTGCAAGACACATATTTGAAAAGAGTTTGTTTAAAAAAAAAATTGGACTGACAGGTCCCTTTTGAAAGCATTCAGTAACAGAAATGGTTGAAAGCAGTTGCATTTGTAAGACAGAGTCCAAACATTTCAAGGTAAGACCACACATAGCAAGTGAATGGATTCAGTAATCACACCTGGGGTAAAAGGGGATTGGGGATACATATATATTGACTACAGACGCCTGACCTCAACAGGATATTAGGACTGGTAGGGACATGCTCAGAGATAGTTGGTCACTGGCATAATCACAAACCAGTCATGAAACACATAGAGGAGGGATAAGGGATTTGGGATTCACAAAATGGTAAGTGCACAGTAGGTAAAAGAATACAATCGTCCAGGCATGCTTGAATCACATGAATTTAAAGGGAGGGGAATCACATCAACATGCTTAGATACAACAGGACCATAAGTAAAAGCAGGCCAGAAATAAAAGAAACTGAAGCGGGAATAGAAACATGTTGTTGTTGAGGCTTTAAATTAAACTAGGACATACCAGTAAAGGTAGAGGTAAACAAAGTGAAAGAACCAAGGTTTGCAGATGATTAGCCTTGGCTTGCAGCCGGCCAATAGTAATAGAAGAACACAGAATTTTCTTTAAGTAAGAGAGGGGTTTTTTTGAAAGCCAAGTTCGTGTTTTGTTAATGAAAGACTTAGGGTATTTATAGCTTTGACAATAAGTAGAAAATAAGGTAACAAGTAAAGGTTTAGCACAATTATGGAAGTAATCACAATTAGAATCCAATTAATACAAGTAATTCCTTTAATCAAGGAATTACAGCTTAAACGGATACTAACAGGGATAACTAAAGAAAGAAAATCAGTTGAGAAAGATTGGTTTTTACCATATAAGGGGTAGTAAAAGTATAGAGCATATGATTGAGTCTAAGTACAGAATACACTAATTTGAGGAAAGGATTCAGCAAGAATGAAGCACCACAACAAATAAGGGAATGGAATCAATCAACTTAAACAAACGAGTAAAATTTTAGGGTTTCATAAGAAAACCTTGCAATCAAACCGTAATTTAAGGAAATCAGGATCAATCAAGAGGGAGTCATGATTTTTCACTTCGACATATAAATAGAGAAGAATGAACAGGCGTATCAGACATGCAAGGTCAGCCATATCGATAGAGGAATAAACTAGATGAACACAATCATACAGAAGTGACACGAGTAGGCTAAGGAATCAGTAGCAAAAAAGGAACCCATTCGAAGCATGGTGGTCAACAGAGACTTTAACAAAGTCAAGTAGTTATAGCTAAAACATAGAACCAGAGTGGAGAAACCAATCTAATGCACAGAAATAGGTAAAGAAGGTCTTTGAAGCTCACAGTAACAAGTGAAGAAAATCTTTAAGAAATTAGGATTTTAAAAAAGTTGAGTTAAAAAGCGATAAGAACTTAGAGTCGGTTAAGATAAACAAAGAAAAATGTCTCACCATAAAGAAATCAATCGAAACGGGTATACATACAAATCAAATAAGCAAAGATAGTTCCAGAACCCCGTATAAAAACCAAAATAATAAGGGTTTTCAACGTGACGAATCAGGTAGAAGAAAAACATAAATAAACCATTTAAATATAGTAGAATCATATGATAGTACTGAAACTCATAGGAGAAAACATTTAAAAGAGGTTAAGAAACCCTAGTCTTGAAGACGAAGAGTCATTTTGGAAAAATCGGGAAAAACCTTTGAGGCAAACACTTAAAAGCTCATAATACACACAGATCTAAAACAGATCTAAAAGAAATCGGAAAATATTTAAAGTTAGGGTTTCGGAGAACCCAGAGCAGGCGAGAAAACCTTGAAAAGTTACCGGTTTTAGCCGGAAAAGTCATAGACCTTACTCGAACGGCCATGGATGGCAAGAAAATGGCATGAGAAACCATGGGAGGCGAGTGAACCGCCTCTGGTTCACTTGAAGGCCTCAAAACAATGACACACGTTCAAGAGGGAGCCATAAGGCTGGTAGGTGGCGAGGCCACCATGGATTCAGGTAAGGAGATGAACGGAGAAGGTGGATGAGGTTCATCGGAGAGGAGGGGAGAGGAGAAGGTTCTAGAGAGAACCAGAGTTAGAGAGAGAGATGAGAGACCGGTTGCGAGAGAATGAGAGGGGGAAATGAGAGATGGGGGGGGGGGGGTTAGTCTTTTGGGTTTAATTTAGGAAGGGGGGATGGGGACCGTTGATCTGAATGATCAACGGTCAAGATTGAACGGGGCAAGGTGGGTACGGGTATGGGACTTGGGTTTTAGGGCTTAGGGTCCGGTGGGTTTTTTAATTGGGTTGGGGGTCCGTTTGATTTAGGCTAGAATTGAAAGCCAATTTTGGCTATAAGTTAAATAGCCATTTTTCCCATTTAATTTATAAAAAATAGCAGATAATTTTCTGGAAAAAAATAATTTAAAAATGCTAAAATGATTTATAATACATAATTAGCAATTTAAAAATACAGGATCCAATTATATGCAATATAAAACATAATTAAAATCTGAAAAAGGGCCAATATTGCAATTATGTGCAATTTAGCTTTAAAAATACTAAATGTAATTATAAAAATATGTAAAAAATTACCTTAGCCATATTTTGGCATAAATATAGAAATCCTATTGATGAATTATCAAAAAAATAATTCTGGAAAAAATTATTGGGGATTTTATGGATAAAAAGGGAGAAAATAAATCAATTTAAAATCCTTAAAATTATGAAAAAATAATAAAAACCTTGGCCATGCTTATATATGCATATATATATGTTATTTTGAAGGTATTTTGCATATTTAAAATATATAGGGAAAAATTGGGTATCAAAAGCTGCCCCTCTTTACCCGGGAAGGATGAAAGAGTTTTCCGATAAAGAAATGATGGCCAATTTTGACCGAGCGAAACAGTTTGAAGAGGTTTAGGCCGCACCCTGGCTTCTGAGCTACCTACATATCCCTGGTTTTACAGGATTCAGGCCGTATGTAGTTCAAGATCCGTCGGCGGAGTGTGCCGATGAAAATATTTCAAGAACGGACGCAATATATAGGGCCGGGTGATTGGGCGGTTTACGGGAATGGTTGGGTTTGATATGGCTGCGGGAACTAGAGCGGGATCGCTCCTGCCGGGATGGCCGTTGCTCGCCGTCTTACCTGAAATAGAAGTAATAAAAGCGTATACTGTGCATAAAATTAAACATGATGCAAATTCCCCGTTGGACCATGAATGTTGTCTTAGGACGATGAGGATGATGTCCTTAGACCATGATGTCCTGGGCCATGAAGTGTAGATAAAGGATTCACAGGCCATGAAATGATGTTCTCGGGCTATGAGGATGGTGCCTCCGAACCATGACGCCTTTGAATAATGATATGCAAAAGATTGAAAAGATCCCCAGGCTATGACATGGGTTCTTGGGCTATGAAGATGGTGCCTCCAAATGATGACGCCTTTGCATGAGTTGGCGATATTTCAACCCATGAAAGATGCAGTATGTGGCAATCTTTCAGCCTATGAAATGAGTATGGGGCGATCTTTCAGCCATGCAGATGTAGTATGTGGCGATCTTTCAGCCATGCAGATGCAGTATGCGGCGATCTTTCAGCCATGCACTTGTAGTATCTGGTGATCTTTCAGCTGTGCTGATGAAAGTACGCGACGATCTTTCAGCCGTGCAGATGCAGTATGTGGCGGTCTTTCAGCCGTGCAGATGTAGATGGAGGTAGAGCTTAACCTCGGAAGGCAGAATAGTAGCCTTATTCAAATTGGAAGGAAGAATGGTAGCCTTATGCAATGCAGATGCAGATGGAGGTAGAGCTTAACCTCGGAAGGTAGAATAGTAGCCTTATGCAAATCGAAAGGCAGAATAGTAGCCATATGCAAATTGGAAGGCAGAATGGTAGCCTTATGCAATGTAGATGCAGATGGAGGTAGAGCTTAACCTAGGAAGGCAAAATAGTAGCCTTATGCAATGGAAGGCAGAATAGTAGCCTTATGCAAGAAATAAAATAATAAATGACAGTGGAGTTTCCTTAGCTGAGGGCAGATTGCAGCGTTGTGATTACTTGGAGCATTGTGACTACGGAGCATTACTGGTGTGTGCTGATAGCAAATGTTGGCAAGTGCGATGGTTCGAAGAGTCGTATTCTTGAACAATGTTTGTTCCATGGGCGTACAGTATGTTCAATGACTTCGTAATCCTAGTGCTTGCATCCAATGAAAAATCGTGAGTTTTGTAAACGGGAAGGTTAGTTCGTATCCCCGCTGGCTTTGCTTGATGCATTCGGCTTTGATCCAGTGATATCGTCTGTATCACTGGGGTAGCGTTGCTAAACAAAGCAGTTTAAATAATAAACATGCATTATTTTGTAAAGTATGACATAAATGTATAGTAAAAATAGCTTTTAGATGAACCGACGGCTGTGACGTAGTTCATGACATTGCATCCTCTCCTGCTACGGAAGTGTGAGGGTCCTCCTCAAAATTCTGCCCCAGTTTGATGGGTTGACGTTTCTAACTGCTGCTCGTGCGGCGATCGGCTGCAATTACTCCGGAATTTTGAGGGTCCTCAAAATTCTGCCCTAATTTCCAACTGCGGGGGGAAATGAAAATTTTATTGAATTGTGACCGAACCCATAGAGCTGCCTACGTATCCCCTCTTAAATGGGAATCAGGTCAGGCGTAGTTCAATTTACATCATATAAGGAAAGCATAAAGATTACACATAGTAACGCTTGACTGCATCTGAATTGATCGGCTTTGGCCAGACTTCTCCGTCCATTTCTACAAGTATGAGGGCTCCTCCTGTTAGAACCCGGTGAACCATGTATGGACTCTACCAGTTAGGAGAGAACTTCCCTTTGGCTTCATCTTGATGCGTGAGAATTTTCTTTAACACCAGCTGCCCCGGTGTGAACTGTCTTGGCTTGACTCGTTTGTTGAAGGCTCTGGACATTCTGTTATGATAGAGTTGACTATGGCAAACTGCATTCATTCTCTTTCCGTCTGTAAGGGCTAGTTGGTCATGACGACTCTTTACCCACTCTGCATCGTCGAGCTCAGCTTCTTGTATGATCCTTAGGGAAGGAATTTCCACCTCAGCGGGAATGACAACCTCTGTTCCGTAAACCAGCACATAGGGGGTTGCCCCAGTTGATGTGCAGACTGTGGTGCGATAACCCAGTAGAGCAAATGATAACTTCTCGTGCCACTGTCTGTGCTTCTCTATCATTTTCCTCAATATCTTCTTGATATTCTTGTTGGCGGCTTCTACAACTCCATTCATCTGAGGTCTGTAAGCTGTGGAATTCTTGTGTTTGATGTTGAAGGTTTCACACATAGCTTTCATCAAATCGCTGTTGAGAATGGAGCCATTATCAGAATCATTGACTCTGGAATTCCGAATCGACAAATAATGCGGTCGCGGACAAAGTCTGCCACGACTTTCTTAGTCACCGCTTTGTAAGATGCTGCTTCGACCTATTTGTGAGCCACAATAGACGTACTCAGACCAGTCATGTCATCATACGACCATGCGAATATGTCCTCATACTCCTTTAGAAATTCTGTGTATTCTTTCTTCTCTGATGGCGACAGGTGAATGCTGATTCCCGTTTCCTTGACATTTTCTGAATCTCCCAGGTTGACAATTTCGGTCTTGTCCAGGTTGGACTTAGGTCTATTCTCAAAATTCTCAACTTCCTTGACAATCTCGTCAGGTATGTCATCTTCCTCTGAATCAATGTTCGTTTGTTGCGTTGTCTCATTGCATGTCACAATCATTGGTTCATCAAGATAAGTAATAGTGATGCTGTTTGGTAAAGTAAGGAGGAAAATGATAGCAATAAATATTAATTCATAAGAAAAATCAAACATGCTTTTGATAGATTGAATAATTGTTTTGAACATTGAAGGTCTTATTGCGGAGATTGAAAAATGCGAAAAGAAAATCATTTAGTAAATAAACGGCGAATAGTGCTTGTTTTAGCCTTGCTACCTGGAGGCTCGTCGGGCTCTGGTTGTCCTGATGGTCCAATTCTGGAGATATGCCCCTCTGCTCACAGCCTGTATGGAATGGCCTTCCTCCCCCTCTTCCTCGAGAATAACGCAATAGTCCATGTCACTGTCCTCCAGAAATAAGTTCTTCACTGCTTCAAGTGCTTCTTCTTCATCTAACCCATAAATAATGTCGGCCTATTGGTAAGTCTGCTCCAGATGCGGTATTGGCTGCTCTAATGGGTAGTAAGGACCGCGCCATGGTGGCGACCAGCTATTGAATTCTTCTCAGGTATATTCATATCCCAAACCGAAGGTAGTGCCATGTTTCTTGAGTTTTATGGGTTTAGAGATCCCTTGGAGGTTCTGGCCGAGCCCTTTGCCAGGTTCGTACCCACTCCAACTCAGTATACTCTCGATTTTGTTATCCCACCATTTGTCTTTGTCGACAGCATTGACCCGCTCGATGTGGTGATAAGTTTCTCCACCCAGCTTCCTTCTTCCCTCGTTGCCGGAATAGTCTGGCGACTGTATATAGGGTTGCTACCGCCGCCGTGAATGATCACTTCCTGGTGATTCCATTCGAACTTTACTGCCTGATGCAGCGTTGATGCTACGGCCCCAGCAGCATGAATCCGTGATCGTCCTAGCAGCAAGTTGTAAGGCGCTGGCACATCTATCACCTGGAAATCGACCTCGAACCAGGTTGGTCCCATCTGCAGGCATAGACTAATCTCACCGATGGTGGACCTCTGAGAACCATCAAAGGCTTTCACATTGATTGCTCCATCCTTTATCTCATGCAGCCCTTTGCCCAATTTCTTGAGTGTTACCAGCGGACAAGTGTTAAGATTGGAACCTCCATCGATCAGGATCCTGGTGATGAAATAATCTTCACATTGCACGGTGATGTGCAGTTCTTTGTTGTGACCTAGCCCTTCAGGTGGTAGCTCGTCCTCATAAAAGGTGATCTTATGGCTTTCCAGCATTTGTCCTACCATATTAGCCATTTCCCCGCCAGTGATGTTACTTGGTACATACGCTTCATTCAGCACCTTCAACAGAGCATTCTTGTGCGTCTCAGAATTTTGCAGCAAAGAGAAAATGGATATTTGTGCTGGCGTCTTGTTCAACTGGTCGATGACCGAATACTCCTTGGCCTGTATTTTCCTCCAAAGGTCATCCGGACCTGTCTCAATGAGGGGTGGTTAAATGGAAGCCTGTTTGCTCGATTTAGCTAGATGTTTAGGGGTATAGACTCTACCAGTTCTTGTCATACCCTTTGCTGCGACAGTTTCTTCAATCCTGACCTTGCCCTTCCTTCTCGCCTCGGCTGTATAGTCCCAGGGCATAGCATTTGTATAGAAGGGTGGCGTGGTTGACATCACCACTTCGAATGGAACATACGCCTTGGGTGGCAAGACTGCAATCTCAAATGGTGCGGGTGCATTTGCCGGAGACACGAATTCAACCTCAACTAGTACCGGTGTTTTTGCGGGTGGCGCTGCTTCAAACTCAAGAGGTATAGACATATTCACCTCAGCGTCTTCAGATGGTTGGATCTGGACTATGATTGGTTTGAGAGTAATTGCCGGTTTCTTTGGGTCATCACCTTCTGCGATTAACCCGATTGATCCCTCGGGATCTTAGTCATCTTCCACGTCAATCATGTGGATACCTCCACCCTTATGGTCTGGCACAGGGTTGTTGCGGACGTTTGGAGCGGTTTCCTTTGCCACAATGATCTTGTTCTCAATGAAAGACAGTATCTTGTCTTTCAAGGAGCAGCATTCATCGATGGTGTGCCCTTTTATGCCGGAGTGGTATGCACAGGACTTATTTGGGTTAACCCACTGAGAAGGATTCTCAAGGGTTGTAGCAGGGACGGGGGTGATATAATCAGTAGCTTTGAGCCTCTCATACAGCTGGTCGATGGGTTCAGCGATGGCTGTATATTGTTTTGGAGGTTTGCGATCAACATTAGGTCGGGGTCTAGGGAAATTCTGACGTGCAGGGGGTGATTGATAATGGGATGGTTGAGCATTATAAGTTTGGTAGACATGAGCGGGTTGTGAGTATCTGGGTGAGGTAGGTTGATAGGTAGGAGGTGGAGATGACTGATAAATTGGTAGTGGAGCTTGGTTTGAGGGTGCTTGGTAATTTGGGGTTGGTTGGTATGTGAGTGGAGGTGTTGGGTAAGCTTGGTATTTAAGGGGAGACTTGGTTCATTGTGCAACCATCACGGCCCCTACGTCCCTTTTCTTGGACACACCACCGGACTGCAAAGCCTTATTCGTAGCTTGCAAGGCTTCGAAATTTGTAACCATACCACTTTTAATACCTTCTTCAATTCTTTCACCTAATTTGATAATGTCGGAGAACTTGTGTTTCTCAATCATCATCAGCCGTTCATAGTACTGCGGGTCCTGAGCCCGGACAAAGAACTTGTTCATTTGCTCCTCTTCTAAGGAGGGTCTGACCTTAGCAGCTTCGGACCTCCAGCGAGTAGCATACTCGCGAAATGTCTCCGTGGGCTTCTTCTTCAAATTCTAGATATAGAACACGTCTGGTGCGTTCTCTGTATTAAATTTGAATCTGTCCATAAAGTTAGATGCCATGCTTACCCAGCTTGACCACTTCTTGGGATCTTGGCTGATGTACCAAGACAATGTATCTCCTTTCAAACTCCTCATGAACAGCTTTATGCGGATCCTTTCATCCTTCCCTACTCCAACCAGCTTGTCGTAATAGGTCCTCAGATGGACCCTTGGATCACGTGCCATCAAACATTTCGAAATTAGGAGGTTTGTACCCCTCAGGCAGTTCAACATCAGGCTGTATGCAAAGGTCATCATAGTTCAGCCCCTGGATTCCTTTGCTTCCCTCGACGCCCTGAATCCGGCTGGTTAGTTTCTTAAGTTCCTCGGCCAAGTTCCTGATAAGCAGATCCTTTTCATCAGACTCAGGTGTGCAAGATATGGGTTGGGTGGAGTGTGTCATGGTCTCCACGTAGATAGGATTGTTATGGTGGCCTGGTGTATGGGCGTGGAAATGGTCGTTTGTGGAGTTCTGAGGTTCTAGGATGAGTAGTGGAGTGTGATGGTGAGGTGCGGGATGATTCTGCTGTTTTGGGATATTTTGAGGAGGTGTAGTGTTTTGAGTGTTGGGGAAGTTGATGTCTGGGGTTATGAGGGAAAATGACTGGTTTGCCAGATTTAGAACCTGATCGAGCTCTTCCTGGAATTTCAACAGTTTCTGTTCAAGCTGTGACACATTCTCGTTAGGAACCCGAATACCCTGGCCATCAGTGGCCTCTACCCGTTCAGCTGTGTTCTCCTTCCTGATGTTGTCTAAATCTTCCATTTTGCCTTTGTTCTTGCCTTTAGCGGGACTAAGAGGAGGAGTGGGTGGAGGGCCCCTGGATCTTGTGAAATAAGATGATGATGCTAGAGTGCACGAACTAACCTTTGGGGAGGGGAATAATAAAACAAAAATAAAAAAAAAGGTAATCATGTTAGTGAGGATTACAAAAAGTATTTGAAATACTTAAACACATAGTGCGGGAATGTAAAACGTGTCCTAATTTGGGAACCTCTTTGTGCCCGAGGTAGGGCTAGCGACAAATAGACTTGGAGAACTTTTTAATGCTAAATGACTCATTTTATTGATAAAAATAGGCGAATCCCAAAACGACACTAAATAAGCAATAAATAAAAGTCACTAATGGCCATTGGCCTTATTACATTCATAAGGCGAAAAAAGTAAATTCCTATCTATTTGGTCCCAGAAGGACCTTCCCCAGATTCGGCATCCTGGGCTCCGTCGAACAACTTCCCCAATTCACGAAGTCCCAGCAACAGGTATGCTCTGGCGAGATGTCCACCTTCGGTCCCTTCAGCCTTTTGACAGTCTTCAACCCTTTTCAGAAATTTCCCCTCCAGTTCTACTATGCCTCGCTCCAAGTATCCTAGCCTTTTGTTGGCACTGATAGCCATGTCTTTCCATTCCTCAATCAGCTTCTGGTTGGACTCTTGTATCTTGCGGTATTCGCTCTCGCATTCACGGATCTTTTTGCGCAGCTGGTTGTACTTGACTTGTGCCTCGGCCTTTTCATCTATAATTCTGTGACCTCAGACAAACCCTGGCTGGCCCAGACCATCCCAATTGTCTTTCAACCAACCCGAGTAGAAAGGGGTACAACCGGCATGATATCTGTCTGGATCGATGGTGTCTTTCCCCATTACAATCTTGTAGTGCCACATGTGTTGGGCTTGGCACTTGTGAGGACTATCATCATTTTGGAAGTCAGCTCGAAAATGGCTCATCTTGTCGACCCTGGGTATGATTTGCTTCCTACCTGCTTGCCTCATAACTCGAAGAGGGACGTAAGGGTATGTTCCTCTTAGACCAATCAGTAGCAGGAAAGGTGCATCTCTGGATCGGGCGATGAACTCCTCTGTCGAAAACCACTTGAACATCCATTGAACCTGTTCTTCAGTCAGATTATCAAAAAGCTCAACCCATTCCTTGGCATTCTCAAGCTGAGCGAACATGTCGGGGATGTAATTCATTCGCTTTGGATGGTGGAAAGCGATGTGATCATCCCAGACCCCTCGCTGAATTTCTTGTCGGTATTCGCCCTTTTGGAGATGCTCCATGAGCCAAAGTTAAAGTAGTAGTTTGCAGCCTTCGAAGTGTTTTGCTCCTCGTTGACACTTCTCTAAGGCTCGGTATATGTCTGCAATGATCATGGGTACAATGCTGAATGTCTGTCCACCAATCCCCTTCATCAGTGTCTTGGTTACCATAGCCAGCCTAGTATGGATTCTCCCTTTCTTCATTGGAAGCACAATCATACCCAGGAAGAAAAACATGAAGACGAAAACCCTACGATGGATATGTCCCAAGGATTTGATGGAAAACTCGCCATGGTAGGTACGGTATGATTTGCTATGACCGTACCTTTCATACAAGTAGTCAAAATGGATGTATCATTCCTTTAGGCATACCAATTCTGCGTTCTTCTTCAAACATCATTTTTAAGAAACCCTTGCCTGTGCGGTTCTCAGGCATTAGCAAACCCGGGGTTTCCCACACTAGACCGTCCAGTCCTCCTATCTCATCTAGCAAAGGCGTCATTTCGATGTCCCCAAAGCGGAACACAACCCTTTCACAATCCCAAAAATAAGGCAGCAACTACTATTATCATGTTGTTAGGCTGGATTTCTAGGAGGGATGGTAGATTACTCAGATATTTTCTGACGAGGATTTTGTCACTAGAATGCAAATCTTCCCACCAACTGAGCAATCTCGGGTGGATATTGGTGACCATACCGAATCTGGGGACTTCATGCCTCATCTTTCTGCAAGGCAAACAAGGTTAGGCCCTTACCCCCACCAGACACGACTATTTAACATCAACAATTAGCATGAAACATTTAGTTCTCCAAATAAATGCACAGAACGTGATGATGTCCGTTTGGGTTTAGGGAAACCCAGTGGACTTTGGAGAAGGCTATCTTAAAGGATCATTATGTGGACAATATAACTGACCCGGCTAGGTTTGACCATGATGCATGCACAATTTAAACGGAGTAAGGTTTCTATAGGGTCTTAGACTGGTACCCTTGAGCGGACAACTCAAGAGGGAAGGCACGGAACTGTCGACTGCACCACTGATAGACTAGATTTACCGTAAATAAGCCTTTCCGAATTTTGGGGGTTAATGATATAGGAAGGGCGTAACCACTCATCAAGTGTTGCTATAGTATTTGTTTAGCACGAGTGGAGTATGATGTTGAGCATGATTATGCAAAAAAATTAAAAGCATGTTGACATGTATTTGCACGTTAAGGAAGCAATAAATACAACAGTAATTTAAAGCAGCAGTTAAAGGAAAGACACAAGGAAGATATGTCAGTTTTGTTTTTGGAGAAGAAATTAAATGCTTAAAGAAATTAAACAAGCAATTACACATAGGAGGGGGTACAAATTCACAAAAACGGTATGAAATGGTAAAAGCCTAAATGTCCCCAGCAGAGCCGCCATGCTATCGCGCTCCCTTTTTCCTTTCCCCGCAGAGGGAATCGGGTTCATGACATGTTTGGTATGGGACAACTCTTTCCTTTTGGGAAAGAGGTTTGCATTTTTTGAAGAGTCGCCACCGATTTAAGGTGCGTTAGGGCACCTGTAAGGTTCATCTATAACTACGTTTGATAACCAGAGATAGGGTAGGGGTTTGAAATTATCCTAAGGGGAAGGTGCTAGGCACCCCTTAGGATCCAATAGTGTGGTTCCCGGCCAGACAATTTTTGTGCATTTGTACAATTAGCAAATAAGCAAGTATTGCTCAAATAGTGGGGGATTTATGTTTAAACACACAAGTGTAAGAAAACAACTAATGAAAGCTAGGTTTTGAAAATGATTACAAGTTAAGCATATTTGCGAATATAAAGGGGTGTCCTAGGTTTGTTTATAATATGGATCACATCAATGCAATACCCGGTATGACACTTCTCAAAGAGGGGCTACGCGTGGTATTAATGCACCGGTCATAATATCCATATCTACCCTTTCCCGTCCCGTGAAGGTAAGTAAAGCGAGGGTTGGTCTCATCCCTTATTACATGCTGTCACCCGTCCCTTCCTATCAGTCCCGGAGGAATTTAAGACTCCTATCCTACAAGAAGGAGGTTCTAGGCGGACCCTCAGGTTTAAAGGTAAAATACTAAGGCGACATACAAAAAAAGTAGGACTTCAATTAAAAGGGAGCATGGAAGATAAACGAAAGGCTCAAATACACCTCCACAGGTAAGGCACATAGACATCATGACTCATATACAATAAAAGTCTGAATTTAAATCTTATGCATGGTATCTAAGTGATAACAACAGAACCAGATCTATTACATGACTCAGAAAAAAAGTCCGAATCAGGCTTGCCTACTGATTTTAACAATTGATAATTAAACACTGATCGCAGAGACGGTTCTGGTTTTATTTAAAATATATTACCCAAGGTTTGCCTAGGTGTAAAATAGTATGCAGCAGTTATTCAAAATTATTAAAAGACAGTTTGGAAATTATTTTACCCTAAAAGCATGCTGTTCTAGTCGATACGAATGCAGAGATTATTACCAGTTATTTTAAACAGGATAATCAAGTGTGAAGCTGTTTTTACCTCTTTTATAACCAGCAGTTTACACTAAGTGTGAATGCGAATACGGATAAGATCCTAAAATATGGTATCTAAGATGCATGTATAAAACTCATGATGCAGAATTCCTAGAGCAGGATTTCTAAATGCATATGGCAGGATTGCAGAATTTCCTTAAAGCAGGATTTCTAAATGCACATGGGAACATAATAGTAAAGTGTTAATTATTAGCAGATTTTAACACATGATTTTGTAAGGATGCACATGCTGAAACAATAAACATGAGACCTAAGAGCATGATTTCTAATGCATGTATGAACCCTAAGCATGGTTTCTATTGTGCAATTAGGAACATAAACCTAATAACATGTTTTCTACCCTTAACAACTATAGCGTGCATATTTACCCTATCCCTTTTTCACTAGCCAATCCCATACTGTTATACAGTTATACAACACATTGAATGAATTACATAGTAGCAATGAAAANGACAAACCATTAAAGGACTAATAAAAACACAAAAATATTCAAAAATAATTTAATCCCAAATAAGTTGATAAGCGATCATGCTAGAATCACGAGACTTGAGTGGTGCGTCACACCTTTTTCCAGTAAACATAATTCTTACCGATCTTATATGTTTGACAGACCATAAATAAAACAAAGTTAAACTTTCTTTTGTCTAGGAATTTAAATAAAAGGCGACTCAGAATATCATAACTCAATTTCGGGTGGTGAATCCATAATAATGAAATAATTCCTATTCAAATTGTCACTTTAATTAGAAAAAAAACTTCCTTTGTAACAAAAAAAAAGGTGTCACAACTATAACAACTTCGCTGGGGATTGAAATAGAATTCGATCTTGTCATGTTGACTTGTTCTTGGCTTCAATTTATTATTTGATATTACTGCGTTTATGAGACTAATATGCTAATTTTTTCTTATTTATCGCTTTAATATTGTTTGAACTGTATATAAACTATCTTTTCACGCTCTCCCTTTGAGTCTTTTGAATATAATTGGTGTGCACGTGCGCGTGGCCTACGTTCTTATGTTAGTAGGCGAATAAGTTAAGTGGGGTTACAAATTAGTAACAGAATCGGAACAGTCTTGCTGCCGGTACGTTGCCCCTCCTCAGCTCGAGTTGTCTTCTCAGGTAAACCAGTCTAGAGACCCTTTTTCTTTTAGGAGTTGAAACCTAACGCATGGATATCCATAGTAGGAATGCTTTGTTTGTATCACGTGCAGTTGACTTAGTGGGACTCAACATAGGGACCGGGCCTGTCTAGTATAAGTACCCCTTTAAGACCAACATGTTAATCATATGTGCTACCTGAACATTATTTGGTAAGCTTGTTTGCATGTTGATTGGATTAGGGTAATATAGCCGAATAAAGGGAAAGAGTAGGAGAGAGAATTTTTATTTGGTTTTAAAAAATACCTACATTTGGAAAAATAGAAAATTGTCAGATTTTTACTTTTGAAAGGCTGGATTTTTAAGCTTCTTCCATTGTTCTGAAACTCTCACCGAACTACCAGGTTCTTATTCTCATGGCTCGGTAGGATACGTAAGCAGCCTTTCTCGGGCGCGTCTCGCTCCATTCAAAAGTGTCACGAACCGAAATCCCACCATGTCGTGTGTCGCGCCCCCTTTTTTCCTTTCCTCGCGGAGGGAATCGGGTTCATGACATGTTTGGTATGGGACAACTCTTTCCTTTTGGGAAAGGGGTTTGCATTTTTTGAAGAGTCGCCACCTAACGATTTATGGTGCGTTAGGGCACCTATAAGGTTCATCTATAACTACGTTTGATAACCAGAGACAGGGTAAGGGCTTGAAATTATCCTAAGGGGAAGGTGTTAGGCACCCCTCAGGATCCACTAGTATGGTTCCCGGCCAGACAGTTTTTGTGAATTCGTACAATTAGCAAATAACCAAGTATGACTCAAATAGTAGGGGATTTAAGTTTAAACACACAAGTGTAAGAAAACAACTAATGAAAAAGCTAGGTTTTGAAAATGATTACAAGTTAAGCATATTTGCAAATATAAAGGGGTGTCCTAGGTTTGTTTAGAATATGGATAACATTAATGCAATACCCGGTATGATACTCCACAAAGAGGGGCTACGCGTAGTATTAATACACCGGTCATCATATCCATATCTACCCTTTCCCGTCCCGTGAAGGTAAGTAAAGCGAGGGTTGGTCTCGTCCCTTATTACATGCTGTTACCCGTCCCTTCCTATCAGTCCCGGAGGAATTTAAGACTCCGATCCTACAAGAAGGAGGTTCTAGGTAGACCCTCAGGTTTAAAGGTAAAATACTAAGGCGACATACAAAAAAAGTAGGACTACAATTAAAGGGGAGCATGGAAGATAAACGAAAGGCTCAAATACACCTCCACAGGTAAGGCACATAGACAGCATGACTCATACACAATTAAAGTCTGAATTTAAATCCTATGCATGGTATCTAAGTGATAACAGCAGAACCAGATCTATTACATGACTCAGAAAATAAGTCCGAATCAAGCTTGCCTACTGATTTTAACAGTTGATAATTAAACACTGATCGCAGAGACGGTTCTGGTTTTATTTAAAATTGATTACCCAAGGTTTACATAGGCGTAAAACAGTATGCAGTAGTTATTCAGAATTATTAAAAGACAGTTCGGAAATTATTTTACCCTAAGAGCATGCTGTTCCAGTCGATACGAATGCAGAGATTATTACCAGTTATTTTAAACAGGATAATCAAGTGTGAAGCTGTTTTTACCTCTTTTATAACCAGCAGTTTACACTAAGTATGAATGCGAATACAGATAAGAGCTTACTACATGGTATCTAAGATGCATGTATAAAACTCATGATGCAGAATTCCTAGAGCAGGATTTCTAAATGCATATGGCAGGATTGCAGAATTTCCTAAGAGCAGGATTTCTAAATGCACATGGGAACATAATAGTAAAGTGTTAATTGTTAGCAGATTTTAACACATGATTTTGTAAGGATGCACATGCTGAAACAAGAAACATGAGACCTAAGAGCATGATTTCTAATGCATGTATGAACCGTAAGCATGGTTTCTATTGTGCAATTAGGAACATAAACCTAATAACATGTTTTCTACCCTTAACAACTATAGCGTGCATATTTACCCTATCCCTTTTCACTAGCCAATCCCAATACTTGTTTATAACAAGTTATTACAAACCAACATTGAAATGAATTACATAAGTAGCAATGAAAATAAGAAGTTACCCTATAGGAAGCCTGATTAGGACTTCATCTCTGAGTTATGTAATCAATCACCTCAAGTGCCAAGATTGTTTCATAGCTTTTCCACATATCTAGGTGTGTCAGAGTTCCCTAAAGACCTCAAGGGATCCCGGGCAGTGCTCACACCCAGATTTCATAGCCAAGATAGAGTAAGTGCAGTATGGAAAGGCCAGCTCTCATGTGTCCAAGTTGAGAGGGAGCTCAAGGGTCCGAAGGCAAGGCTCACACAAAAGGGGCAGAACATAGTGTTCTAGGAGTATAGTGAAAGTGCAGGACACATATTTGAAAAGCATTCAGTAACAGAAATGGTTGAAAGCAGTTGCATTAGTATGACAGTGCCCAAACATTTCAGGGTAAGACCACACATAGCAAGTGAATGGATTCAGTAATCACACCTGGGGTAAAAGGGGATTGGGGATACATATATATTGAATACAGACACCTGACCTCAGCAGGATATTAAGACTGGTAGGGACATGCTCAGAGATAGTTGGTCACTAGCATAATCACAAACCAGTCATGAAATACATAGAGGAGGGATAAGGGATTTGGGATTCACACAATGGTAAGTAAACAGTAGGTAAAATAATACAATCGTCCAGGCATGCTTGAATTACATGAATTTAAAGGGAGGGGAATCACATCAACATGCTTAGATACAACAGGACCATAAGTAAAAGTAGGCTAGAAATAAAAGAAACTGAAGCGGGAATAGAAACATGTTGTTGTTGAGGCTTTAAATTAAACTAGGACATACCAGTGAAGGTAGAGGTAAACAAAGTGAAAGAACCAAGGTTTGGAGATGATTATCCTTGGCTTGCTGCCGGTCAATAGTAATAGAAGAACACATAATTTTCTTAAGTAAGAGAGAGGTTTTTTGAAAGCCAAGTTTGTGTTTTGTTAATGAAAGACTTAGGGTATTTATAGCGTTGAAAATCGGTAGAAAATAAGGTAACAAGTAAAGGTTTAGCACAATTATGGAAGTGATCACAATTAGAATCCAATTAATACAAGTACTTCCTTTAATCAAGGAATTACAACTTAAACGGATACTAACAGGGATAACTAAGGAAAGAAAATCAGTTGAGAAAGATTGGTTTTTACCATATAAGGGGTAGTAAAAGTATAGAGCATATGATTGAGTCTAAGTACAGAATATACTAATTTGAGGAAGGGATTCAGCAAGAATGAAGCACCACAACAAATAAGGGAATGGAATCAATAAACTTAAACAAACGAGTAAAATTTTAGGGGTTCATAAGAAAACCTTGCAATCAGACCGTCATTTAAGGAAATCAGGATCAATCAAGAGGGAGTCATGATTTTGCACTTCGACATATAAATAGAGAAGAATGAACAGGCGTATCAGACATGCAAGGTCAGCCATATCGATAGAGGAATAAAATAGATGAACACAATCATACAGAAGTGACACGAGTAGGCTAAGGAATCAGTAGCAAAAAGGAACCCATTCGAAGCATGGTGGTCAACAAAGACTTTAACAAAGTCGAGTAGTTACAGCTAACACATAGAACCAGAGTGAAGAAACCAATCTGACACACAGAAACAGGTAAAGAAGGTCTTTAAAGCTCACTGTAACAAGTGAAGAAAATCTTTAAAAAATTAGGATTTTAACAGAGTTAAGTTAAAAAGCGGTAAGAACTTAGAAAAAGGTCTCACCATAAAGGTCTCACCATAAAGAAATCAATCGAAACAGGTATACATACATATTACATAAGCAAAGATAGTTCCAGAATCCCAGATAAAAACCAAAATAATTAGGGTTTTCAACTTGACGAATCAGGTAGAAGAAAAACATAAATAAACCGTTTAAACATAGTAAAATCATATGATAGTACTGAAACTCAGAGGAGAAGTCATTTAAAAGAGGTTAAGAAACCCTAGTCTTGAAGACGAAGAGTCATTTTGGAATAATTGAGAAAAACCTTTAAGGAAAACACTTAAAAGCTCATAATATACACAGATCTAAAACGGATCTAAAAGAAATCGGCAAATCTTTAAAGTTAGGGTTTCGGAGAACCCAGAGAAGGTGAGCAATCCTTGAAAAGTTACCGGTTTTAGCAGGAAAAGTCATAGATCTTACTCGAACGGCCATGGATGGCCGAAAAATGGCATGAGAAACCATGGGAGGCGAGTGAACCGCCTCTGGTTCACTTGAAGGCCTCAAAACGATGACACACGTTCAAGAGGGAGCCATAAGGCTGGTAGGTGGAGAGGCCACCATGGATTCAGGCAAGGAGATGAACGGAGAAGGTGGATGAGGTTCATCGGAGAGGAGAGGAGAGGAGACGGTTCTAGAGAGAACCAGAGATAGAGAGAGAGATGAGAGACCGGTTGATAGAGAATGAGAGGGGGGAAATGAGAGATGGGGGGGGGTAGTCTTTAGGGTTTAATTTAGGAAGGGGGAATGGGGACCGTTGATCTGAATGATCAACGGTCAAGATTGAACGGGTTAGGTGCGTCGGGTATGGCTTGGGTTTTGGGCTTGGGTCCGGTGGGTTTTTAATTGGGTTGGGGGTCCGTTTGATTTAGGCTAGAATTGAATGCCAATTTTGGCTATAAGTTAAATAGCCATTTTTTCCATTTAATTTATAAAACATAGTAGATAATATCTTAAATAAATAATTTAATATGCTAAGATGATTTATAATACATAATTAGCAATTTAAAAGTACAGGATCCAATTATATGCATATAAAACATAATTAAATCTGAAAAGGGCAAATATTGCTATAATGTGCAATTTAGCTTTAAAAATACTAAATGTAATTATAAAAATGTGTAAAAAATTACCTTAGCCATATTTTGGCATAAATATAGAAATCCAATAGTTGAATTATCAAAACAATAATTTTGGAAATAATTATTGGGGATTTGATGGATAAAAAGGGAGAATTTAAAATCCTTAAAATTATGAAAAAATAATAAAAACCTTGGCCATGCTTATATATGCATATATATGTTATTTTGAAGATATTTTGTATATTTAAAATATATGGGAAAAAATTGGGTATCAACATCGTGGTGGCACCTAACCAAACCTACTAGGTAAACCAATCAGTATGAGGTACAACTAATCTGAAAGGTCAACATGACATATTTATAACTGCAATAGAATTCAGTACAACTATCCCAAAGAGTGGTAGTATAAGTCATGATATTATGCGGCGCCTTCTTGAGATTCCTTGAAAGGGCGACGTATGGCTAAGCAACCGATGTTCGTGTATTTACTATCCACCAACTGGGGTCCCCTCTGTACGCTACACTAGATTGTCAATGCCGTACGGGAAATCCAATGTCAAGAGCACTTGAGAAAACATAAAAGAGTATTGAGAATGAAAGAAAGCTTGATTGCATTAATGAAAGCTATTATACAAAAACAACACGGTGTCAAGGGGGGAGAGACACCAAGTACAGAGAATTGTTTGCTTGCTAGAAAGTTTGATTGCTTGATCCCCTATAATAATGCATAAAACAAAAATACCAAAAGTTACAGGACTTGACCTAACTAATCTTGAGGAATATAATGGATGTACATAAAATAAAACTACTCTATATTTACAATGAAAATGAGTTAGTTTTGTACAAGGTAACCTTTTCTTTGGCATCACGGTCTGCGCAGGAGGCGCTGTTGGAACTGCCTGCGTCTAGGCGCTGGCGAGGGCTATCGGTGGGGCGACAGAGGCACTTGCGCACTTGGTACTTGGAGCAGGACCACGGGGCTGTCCATGGCACTAGGCATTGGGGGGGGGGGGGGTTTGTTAGGATGCCATGGAGCACGTCCAAGGGATCATGGGGCATAGTTGGAAAGCCGCCCATGGCAGTCTCCCCCACCTGAGTTAGCGACATCCTCGGTGCCTTACTCGCAAGATAATCATCAATTAGCCTCTTGTAGGGTTTGAGGTTTGTTCCCCTCTCCCAAGTATTCTCCTCCGCATCACAACCCTTCCAATTCACCAAGAACTCTTGGTGATCTTTCCTCGAGACGTGAATCACTCGATCATTGAGAATAGCTTCAACATGTCTTATCCCGGTTGAATTGGGGCCTCGAATACTAGGTATTCTGAGTTCGCTCCTTGATGGATCATCCATGCCTTCCCGAAAAAGTTTCAATAGACTGACATGGAAGACGGGATGGATTTTTCACCAGGCTGGGGTATCCACCCGGTATGCCGCTTTCTCAATGAGTCTTTCAATGGACAGAGGTCTCATGTATTTTTTCAATAGAAGACAGTCATGGACCCGTGCAAATAAGAATCGCTTTGGGATTTTGACCATCACTTTGTCTCCTACTTGGTATTCAACAAAGCGATGATTTTGATCAGCATGCCTCTTCATCCGCTTTTGGGCTTTGACAAGATAGTTCTGCTATCTCAAAGTTTTGCTTCCATTCTTTTGAGAAGCTAGCAACTCAAGGAGATTTTGATATGTTTTATGCATTCACAGTTTGTGGGAGTAGCGGTTGTTGTTCGATAAAAATTTCAATAGCACTTTTGTTTGTACTAGAGCTCTTTTGTCAATTGAAACACAATTGAGCAACATCCAGAAGCTTCACCCTGTTCTTCTACGATCCGGTTACAGAGTGGCAAAGATATTCCTCCCGCATGCCATTGGACCACTCCATCTGGCCATAAGATTGAGGATAGAAACTTGAGCTGTGACTCAATTTTGACTCGAGGATAAAGAGTTGGGTTCAAAAATTGCTAGTGAAGCATGAGTCGCGATCACTAACGATGTCTTTATGCAGGCCACAATATTTGACGACATGAGAGAAGAAGAGTCGAGCTATATCTTCTGCTGATATATATAGTGGGGCTGCTATAAGTGTAGCATACTTGGAAAATCGATCCATCATAACTAAGATAGCTGTTAGATCTCTCACCTTGGGCAATCTTGTGATGAAATCCAGGGAAAGGCTTTCCCAAGGTCTCATTGGGACAGGTAGTGGTTCCAAAGTCCCGCTTGTGTCAAGCGGTCCGACTTGTCCTTCTGGCATACTAGACAAGTCTTCATATACTGAGGGACGCCATTAGCCATTTCAGGCCAATAATATGAGCGGCGAACTAACGCCATGGTGCGTTCTTCACCGGGATGGCCGACCTACAATGTATCATGACATTCCATCAAAAGAGTCTTTCGCAGATCCCTTCCTTTAGGAACATAAAGTCAGTTTCCTTTCACTTTCAGGAACCCATTTTCCATGTAGAACTGGCGAGTCTTGCCCTATCCTACCAATCAACCAGATACTATGTAGCAGGATCCTTGATGAGTAGATCCTGTATCTGGTCTTTTAGTGTTGTGGCTACTTCGATCCCCCTTAGGGTGGTGAGTAGGGGCACCGATGCTTAGTCAGCCCTCCAACTGAGTGCATCAGCAACTTGGTTAGTCTTCCCACTTCGGTACTCCAGGTTGAAGTGAAATTCTACTAAAAGTTCCTGCCAACTGGCCTGACAGCCATTTAACTTTGGCCGGGTCATGAAATGGCTAACCGCTGTGTTTTCTGTCTTGACCACGAACGGGGTTCCTAATAGATAGTGCCTTCAAAGTAATAAGCAATGGACGACAACCAATAGTTCTTTTCCGTGGGCAGCAAAGCGTCATTTTGCATCCTTCAACTGGATGCCCCTGTTGTAGTATGACTCCGCCTAGAGCATAGTTAGAGGTATCCATTTGTACTTTGAATGGCTTGGCCAAATCAGGAAGGGCCAAGATAGAGCTAGTAGACATAGCTGCGTTCAATGCATTGAAGGCTTCCGTGTGCTTGGGATCCCAATCTCAAGGCGTGACTTTCTTTAGGTGTTCTGTCAACGACAATCAACAAGAGAGTAATTCTTTAAAAATCACAGATAAAAGTTGCATAGTCCAAGGAACGCCCTCGAGGCATGGATATCCTTAGGCGGCAGCCAATTTGTGACAACTTGAATCTTCTATTTGTCCATCTTTATCCGCCCTTCCTCAATGACATGTACCAGGAAGTCAATCTGCTTTTGGGCGAATGCGCACTTGGACAACTTCACATATAGTGTGTGCTCCCGTAGTCGGGGTAGGACCTTCCACAGGTGCTCCAGATATTCCTCCAATGTTTTGCTATAAATCATAATTTCGTCCACGTAGTCCACTACGAACTCGTGAATGTAATCTTAGAAGACCTGGTTCATCAATGTGCAAAATATGGCTGGAGCATTAGTCAAGCTAATTGGCCTGACTAGGAAGTCGTACGACCCATATACTATAACAGAGGCTGTCTTGTGTTCATCTACCTCCGCAATTCGTACTTGCTAGTAACTTGTTTTCAGGTCTGTTTTGGTGAACACTGTAGCACCACCCAATCTATGGAACAAGTTGGCCATTAGCGGGATATGGTACTTGTTCTTCACGATGATTTTCTTTAGGTCCCGATAATCCACACAGAGTCGTAAGGTTCCATCTTGTTTCTTTTTGTATAACACAAGGGACCCACAAGGGGATTTTGAGGGAACAATGATTTCGTTGTCTAGCATTTCTGTTAACTGTCTCCGAAGCTCGGTGAGCTCGGGTTGCGACATTCTGTAAGGCGCCCAGGCGTGTAGTTTCACGCCCGGCACCAACTGAATATCATGTTCCATAGTGCGCCTAGGTGGGAGTCGCTTTGGCATGTCCTATGGCATAACGTCTTCTAACTCCAGTCAGCTCTTTTATGTGTGGAGGAAAAGGACCCGAGGAGCATTCTATATCTTCAATACAGAGGGTAGCCAGGAACGTAGGTTCATGTCTTTTGACTCCTTTCTTAAACTGCAAGACCGAGATGTTCTCTACGGCTATCTTTATGGGCATGCACGGGATAATGCAGGGTTTGGCCCCATTTTCTCCCATAATCAGTAGCATGTCGTCATATGGTATGGACATGGTGTTGGTTTGCCTCAGGAATTCCAACCCAACTATCAACTCAAAGTCATCTATGATCACCACGTGCAAGTTTAATTTTCCTTCATAAGGCCCAAGCTTCACTGGTACTTCTTTGGCTATTCCACCCACTGGCTGAGGCGGTGGGTTGATAGCCTTGACACGACCTCTTCCCTTTCCTACAACTAGACCAAGGCGCTCCACCTGAATCGAGGATACGTAGTTGTGGGTAGCCCCCATGTCTATCATTGCCCGAATGGGCTTGCCATTTACCTTCATCCCGACGAACATTAGGGTCTTCTCTTGTTTAAGAGGAGTCCTCTCATCCGCCTTCTTCTTCTTTTTCTTGGTGATTGGGCATTGGTCCTTCTTCTTATGGATACCAGCACTGGTTCCCGCTAAGGCTTCAGAAATTGAGCCAACAATTGCATCAAAGGCACCTACTGGTTCGATCTGGTATGCATTATCTGCATCTTCATCCGTCCCATCATCAAAAGTTTGATGGGCATTCATATATGCATATGGGCATTCATTATTCCAATTTGTCCCACCGCAATGATGGCATCCTGAAGGGGGCTTCCTCCCCGGATCATTGTTGCTAGATGCAACACTATTGCTGTTTGAGGATGGAGCCTTAGATTTGGTTGCACTCCGATCTCCTCCACTTCTACTAGGGCCACCATTTCCAGGATAGCCCCATTTGTATGCCCCTGGAACAGGCGGTTGAGGCATATCCTTCCGAGCTTCCACTTGATAGTCCCCAAGGCATTCCGCTGCTTGGATCGCCTAGGGTAAAGTGTCCACCCTTTGTCTTTGCAGCTCCATACGGGCATAAGGTTTCAAACTTTCCAGGAATGTGAAGAGTTTGTCTTTGTCCCCCATATCCCGTATGTTCAACATGAGCGCAGAGAATTCTCCCACGTAATCCGCACTAACTTGGTCTGCCGGAGCTCCCGTAGCTTTCTCCCCGCATTGTACTCAACATTTTCAGGGAGGAACTGTAGGCATATGGCTACCTTCAGTTCTACCCATGTCTCGAGAGTATCTTCATCGTCCTTGATGGCTTCATTTTTCTTCCGCTACTAGAGTTTAGCTAGGCGTTGGGAGGCTTGCTCGAACGCCATGGGGCATGTACAAGGGTTCATGAGGCATGGCTAGAAAGCCGCCCATGACAGTCACTATGATTTAGATTACAGAACTGTTGTGAGAAATAAATACCATATTTGTTTGAAAGTTACATAAAAAGAAATGAAATCCTAAGATACAAACATAGCATGAATCTGGTATGCTGATACGTCTCCAATATTTTTTGGACACAAAGTGCAGAAGTGTGGTATGAGTACAACTGACCCCATGTACTTAGTAAGTATCTAGACTAACCCCATAGATGTAGTGACACGGTTCTTTTAAGTCAAGAGATACTCACTTTGCAGAACCTGTGCAGCTCAATAACATGTATAATATCGAGAAAATACTCCAGAAAGGAAATCACAGAATAAAGAATATCAACAGTGAACGTGCACAACTGGGATAAGATAATAAACAAACTCTACCAAACGGACATGTTCAACAAATAGAACTTGCGCCAACCACGCTCATAAGGAGGTATGCACCACATATTTTTGTGCTTAATACTCATACATGACTGTAAATTTGTGACCAACATGATCCGACTCCTTATCAAATGCCAAATAACATGTTCAAAAGAGTCTTTAAAGAATCAACTATAGCAATGCTCGATGGCAACTTTCTTATCATGTCAATCTGATATGCTACCTACAACTCAAGAAAAGATGAGATATCAACTCCACATAGGTAAACCTATTTTGACAACCAATCATCAAATAATAATAGAGGCTTAGCATGTTAGAAACAACACAACAAACCATGTAAAAATGCGCAACCAACATAAAAAAGTCATAAGCACAAACAAGAATGCCACTCTCGTACCACCACACGAACATAATCAATAAAATTTCCTAGGCAAACACATAATATCCCCACAAGGCCACCTTATTTCGCTACATGCACATAACAATAAGGTGTCTCCCTTATTTCGCCACATACACATATCGCCACACTTGTTTCGTCGCATGCTCATAACAATAAATTCCTCCTTTATTTTGCTGCATTCGCATATCGCCACACTTACGCCAGTGAAATGACACCCTTATTTCTACATAACATTAATAACAATATGCCACCCTTATACTTCACGGAACAATAATCAACCTATACAGCATGTCCACATGGCCACAATTATCACAACAATAGATAACAATTTATTATCAAGAGTAGTATCCTCATAACTCATCAATAAAGATCAAAAGGACATGATAACGATAAAATGCGGATAAGACATGACTACTACTAAATTAATTATAGCAACCAAGTTCAAGTAGTCATACAAAGGATCACATATGTATCACAGAGTGTACATGTCCCATTTCGAAGCACAATGTAAGAATAAGTACGGATGTGTGTCCATAACATACATACATCTCCCTCTGAGGCAAGTTAGCATAAGTCTCAGGATTTTCCAAGACGTTCCAAATAAGGTACCAACAATCTTAGAATTCCTCTAGCATGGATTATTGTGCTCACGTAGCCAATTAATGGAGCAATATATCGAATCAAGTAGAACACACAATCAAATAAAGCATAGAGTAAGCTAGAATCTATCCCCTAGCATGAATACCCATGGCACATGTATATACGCTCGTCACCTCATATATATATATCACCCTTGCATGTAGCAAACAATAATAATTAGTGGGAGACATTCCCTCAACCAAATCTAGAGAAGACACTTACCTCAAACATGTCACGACCCAAACCGATGGGCCGCGACGAGAACCCGGTGCCTTAATCAAGTACCAACATAACATATCTTTCTTGTTGCATCATCATGGGTAAGTGGGCCAGAAGGGTCGTACGAGGCAACACGAATAAAATAGAAGGAAACACTCGACATAAAACGACCCCATTTGATATCCATCCTTCTCTTATACTACTTTTGTTAGCCCCCATAGGGCATAAATGAGATGGGTGTGGCCAATTGAACGTACCTTTGTTATTGTCGAAGGTAACTCAAAAGGCTTATATTGTTAGGCGCCTCGTAGACTGCTTCATCTTGGTTCTTTTACTTGTTGAAATTTGTATCTATCTTTTAAATCTCTCATTGCCTTTCACCATATAGGTGAATAGATATTCTTTACCTAAGGCTCTTATCAAGAGACTTACATGTCTTTGTACATACATGAAGCATTATGAAAAATCGAGTTCCTCTTACTCAACTCTACCATAGCCACGTTCAATCTCTTACCAACTATATTTCTGGATGTAGGTATTCTCTTATTACGAATAAAATAGAAGTTAGGAATTTGAATTCTTATAAGTGAGCTCTACCACACGATCTAGAGTAACAAGAAAGAGTGACAATATGAAATGCCCTGTAGCCTCATGCTTATAAATGTGGTGCACAACACACCCATAAACAAGACTCTACTAGACACGGCTTATAGACTCCCTAGGATAGAACTGCTCTGATACCACTTTTTTAACGACCCAAAATGATGGACCACGACGAGCACCCGGTGCCTTACTCAACCGAATACCAACATAACGTATATTTCTTATTGCATCATCATGGTTTAGTGGGCTAGAAGGGCCGTACGAGGCAACAAGTATAAAATATAAGGAAACACTCAACATAAAACAACCCCACCTGATATAGAAACCTATACACGTGATATACGGGCCTATAAGGCCAACATGATCATTTGTAAACACAAAACATAGACCAGCAAGGCCATACAAGTATCCGTATACATGGCATCTGTCTATAAGCCTCTAAGAGTACATACTTATCACAAAAGTCGGGACAGGGCCGTGCCATATCAAACAATACATGTCTAAATCATACTGACGAAACAAGCAACTCCGGAGCAAATGGAGCGCACCAACATCTTCCGCTGAGATGATAGCCTACTTGGAGGACTCTCGACCTGTCTATCGGGACCTGCGGGCATGAAACGCAGCGTCCCCAGGCAAAAGGGACGTCAGTACAAATAATGTACCTAGTATGTAAGGAATGAAAATCAGTAAATAATAGACATGAGAGAAACATGTAGTAAAAGACTCGACATGTATGTCTAATTTTTATCAACTTACGTATTTTCTGAGACCCATGAACAGACGATAGAAAAATAAGACATATGGGAAACAAGAACATAGGCATCTCTACTACTTCTTTGAATAGAGTCATTTATGGAAGTTGTGCATTTGCTCGTTTCGTTTGTATCGTATGGATCATGCCAAAAGGAAAGAAGGGATAGCCTTAACATACCTGAGCTGATTCTCTTTACAATCCCTTTAACACTAGTTGATTGTGACAACACGTCACGACAGATCGAAGTAGGGAAAAATCCGTATGATATTCTTGAGAAAGATTGCACCGTACTGCCTTATAATTGCCAAGTCTTACGTTCTTAAGACGCCATGAAATATGGTCTGATATTGATATATGTATCTCTCTTAAGATGCCAAATCTCTCTTTAAATTGATATATGTTCTTAAGATGCCAATATCACGTTCTTAACATATTATGAAGTTTTAAACAAATTATTTGAGCCCTCATCCGTAACTTAGCAATCTTAGTATCCAACCTTGATAAGGTAGGGAGATGTCTTAACTTTATAAGCTTGTGGGCCCCACTTTGTGGCTAAGTGTTGCCTAAAAGCTTCCTAATTATTCCACCTAACCTAATGAACTAAGAGTCATTATTTTCTAAGGCATTTGCTTCCACGTTTAGGCTATTTAAACTTATCCATACTCTTAATTACTTAATTAGCTTAATTATTTTGTTAATCTCCCACTAAAAATTCATAATTACCGAATTATCCACATAATTAAGAATTATCTCAAATTAGTTAAACTAATATTCACTTTTAACACACTTTATACACCTTACTATCATTGTCATGTGGTACCTTGTATGGTACTCGTCCATAAATACTAGGTATTATAGCTCGGATCATATTTTATCCCAAATTGTCAAACTTCGACGAAATTCATCTTCTTCGATTTGGTTACCCTCTCACCTTCACGAATTTACTTATCACTTGTTTGAAATAGTGTAATACTTATTATCACAAAATAATCTCATTCCAAACTTACGTTGATTAACTTACGACGAAACTTTAACATACGAAAATTCGGGATGTAACATCACATTTCTGAGCTTTCATCAATTCACTTAAAACATGGGGTGTAACAAAACAATCCAAAATAATACTCTAAAAATTCCATCACTCGCTAATCTACCTCCGAACAGCTGGAATCTAGTCAAATATAACCCAATAACATCAAATAATGCCATAGAAATTAAATCCAAACGATATAGGTCGAATGTTTAATGAAATACTCAAAGTCAACCAAAAGGTCAACCGAGCCCGCACCACAGAACCCGACGAAAATCATAAACCACGAACACACATTCGAATACATGTCCAACCATGCAAGTTTCATCCAAATTCGACTCCGAATCGATGTTCAAATATCAATATTTTTACTTTAGAATTTTTTTTCAAAAACCCCCAATTTCATCTCTTAGATTCACCAATAAAATGCCAAAATCAAGGATGAAATCATAAAAAATAGTCAAATTCGAGTCAAGAACACTTACCCTAATTCAAATGGTGAAAATCGACTCAACAAATAACCTCAATCCGAGCTCCCAATCTATAAATATGACAAAATGATCTCAAAGTCCGAAAGTGACAACTTATATGCACTGCCCAGTTATAACATCGCGATCGTGGACTACGAGATCGTGTCTGATCCTCGCGATCGCAGAAGACAACAAGGCACAGAAGCGCGGATGCGAGCACCTATCACAGTTGCGGAAGCTATGAGGCGACCTGCCTCCAGCCGCGATCGCGAAGCAACGAATGTGAACGTGAATGCGATAGCCAGCTCCGCCACCTTACGCGAACAATCACCGGGAACACAGTTCACAAATAGACAGCTGCCAATAACATGCTACACGATCGCGAAGCTTTACCTGTGACCGCGAAACACATCAGATGCACCAGAAACCCGCAACACAAAAACCATCCGAAATGATCCGCAACCACCCCGAATCACACCCGAGGCACCTTGGAGCCTATCCAACCATACCAACAAGTCCAAATATATTATCATAACTTATCTGAAAGCTCTAAACAACATAAATAACATCAATCCCAAGCATCAAAGCCCAAGATCATTTTTTCCCGATAAACTAACATTTTCATTTATCAGAAATTGTTCTGTACATAGTAGGAACAGCTGACCAGTTCCTTAGCTCTCTTTAGACTATACTTGACTCCAAAATTTCATTGATGTCTCCTATATGACTATACTAGTCAACTTTATTTATCACAGCCTATACATGTATTCTACTATCAGAAAATAGAAAATCATGAATACAGAAATACTGTAGAAGCCTAACTATGGATATCTTTTCAAAGCTTCCTTGTGTTCATGCCAATTGCTGTGTATATGGCTTTTAATATGAACGCATGTAGTGATCTCTCGGCATATCTGCTCTGCTGAAGTACTTCCATTTTGAAATCTGAGCAGATTCTTGTCCCTCCATAAACTGTATATCAGCATGCCAAACACTGCTACAATAATATTGCCAATCCCTTTCTTCTTCCTAACATGATAAACCACCCAGTGCAGCTCCTCCTCCCAAGCTTGAATCTGTCTTTGAACACCCAACCAGTTTAGTAATCTCTTCCAGATAGTGCTCGTGTACGAACACTCAAAGAATAAATAGTCGAATAACTCATCTTCCTGACTACAAAATACACATACTTGAGCTACTTGAATACCAAATTTCTGCAATCGATCAACTGCTGGTAGTCTCCTTTGTATGGCCAGCCACAGATTGGATTAGTGTCTAGGATGTATATGAGGATGTAAGATCAGGCTTTTCCAGTATACCTTCTGACCCTGAGGAGTTTGCAAGTTATAGATCTTCTTAATACTGAATTTACCATTTGAGTTCTGTAAGGACTCTAGTCTTTCTTGCACATTGCCCTGTAAACTTGGTAAATTCAGTATAAACTTCCTTTGTTCAATAATCTTCCTTACTACCCATGCTGCACTCTTAGGTATAGGCATGGTGTCAATGCTCCTCTTCTTTATTTAATAAGAATGGGTCCATCGAATCCATAAGCAGTCTTTCTTCTTTGTGATTGCCCACAGGTGTTTCACTATTGCAGCTTTGTTCCAGTTACAAAGGTTTATCGCATTCAAACCTCACATTATTTGTGGTAAACAAACTCTGTCCCATGCTACCAAAGCTCTTCTGGATATATTAGCCTGCCCCGTCCACAAAAAAGTTCTACATATTGCCTCTATCATCTTGCTAATCTTCTTTAGTAATAGAAATACCTGAGCCCAATAAGACTGTATCCCAAAAATCACTGATTGCATGAGCTGCAATCTTCCAGAATATGACAATAATTTTGAGGTCCAGCAACTGATCCTTGCAGTGATCTTTTCAACCAATGGCCAACAATGTTGATTAGATAGCTTTTTAGGAGCTAATGGTACCCCTAAGTACTTAAATGGTAGGCTTCCTTCATTATATCCAAATTCCTGCAAGATAAGTTCTTTCATCCTCTCATTTACACCTGCAATATAAACTGGGCTTTTATCTGGATTTGCCTGAAGGCCTGAAGCTCTTGAAAATTTTAGAAATGCATCCTGCAGTAACTTAATTGACTTCAAATCAGCTCTACAAAACATCAATAGATCATTAGCAAAACACACATGCATCACTCCTAGTCTTTCACACCTTGGATGAAAATGGAACTCCTTATTTAAAGCCAATTGACTAAATTCCCTTTGCAAGTACTCCATAGCTATCACAAATAAGTAGGGTGACATAGGGTCTCCCTGTCTTATCCCCCTTTTATCTTCGAATGGCTTTGTGAGTCCTCCTTTTAAGGTCAAAGAGTAGGATACAATTGTTAGGCACTCCATTATCCAACGAACAAATTTGTGTGGAAGCCCCAATCCTATCAGAATCCTCTTCAAGTAAAACCAATCCAATGTATCATAGGCTTTCTTAAGATCAACCTTAAGAATACATCTTGCAGATATTCCTTTCCTAGTATAGCCTTTGAACAGTTCATGGGTGAATAGAATAGTATCAGTTATATTCCAGCCTTCAGTGAAAGTTGATTGAGAGTCCCCCACCAGATAGTTCATTACTGCTTTTAATATCCCAGTGATGATCTTTGTAATAATCTTGTAGATAGTTATGCAACATGCTATTGGCCCGAAGTCCTTAACCTGTGTAGTATTAGGAACTTGAGGAATTAGAGTAATAGCAGTGTTATTGATGGCCTTTGGTAGCTTCCCTGTATTAAAGAAATCCAAGACATCAGCAATCACATCCAGTGTGATCACCTCCCATTCTTGTGTGACGAATTCTATTGGTAAACCATCTACCCCAGGAGCCTTGTCAGTTGGCATGCTTTTAATATCTCCCATTATCTCCTCCACCGCGACTGTCTTGATCAGCTCCAGTTGTTGTTGCCTTGTTAGACAAGGTCCCTTTTTTATCACCTCATCATCTAGACAAGGGTGCATTGGTGATGACTCACCCATCAATTTCTTAAAGAAGTCCAAAAATTGCTCCTCTACCTGTTTAGGATCTGTTAATTTGATACCTGCATCATTTCGAATAGAAACAATAGCATTAGTATTGGTACGCATCTTCCACTGAGCATGGATGTACTTGGTATTTGCATCTCCATGTTGAATCCAAGTAGCTCTAGACTTCTGCCTCAACACCTGCTCCTCAATGTCACTCCATTTCTCCACTTCTAACAAAGCTTCCTTTTCTTGTGCTATGCATTCTTGCCTTAAAGGCTGCAGAGATAGTTGATGCTGAACCAGTTCCAACTTCTGCTTTGCTTGAGTCAGTTTCTACTGATAAGATGCCATATAGTTGTTCAAGCCTCTCAATGCCTCCTTTAGTCTTCTGATCTTATACCATGTCCTTGCCTTCCCTATATCTCTATCATTCTACACCCATACTTCTTTCACTATCCTTGTAAATTTAGGATGGTGAAGGACAGTTTGGTACAGTCTATAAGGTCTAGGATGCAAGTGATGTTGCATCATACCAGACTTGCAATTCATCAGTATAGGAGTGTGATCAGAGATACCGGGGTTAAAATATTCTGCCTCAATGTGCCCATTGTTCATCATCCAACTGAAATTCCCAAAAGCCTAATCTATCTTGAATATACCCTTGCATTTTCATCTCTTTTATTGCACCACGTATAATACCATCCTGTACTTTTCAAGGGAGTGAACTGCAGTTTATCCAAGAACTCCTTAAATCCTTGTACCTCTGCCAGTGTTATAGGAGCTCCAATTCTATCATCTGTTTGCAAGACATTGTTAAAATCACCACTAATTAGCCAGTCACTAGTGATATTAGAACCTATACCAATAAGCTTCTCCCATAACTGCTGCCTTAAGTTCAATTCATTATAAGCATATACAATAGTGAAAAGCCATTTCTTCTGACTAATTTGTTCTTCCACTTCACAATGAACAAACTGTGCATCTACCATAAGAATCTGAATGTGAATATGAGGCTTCCACAATAGCCAAATTTTCCCGTTATATGCACAGTTATAGTTGTATTGTACTTTCCAGTCCTTAACTATCTTCTAGGTTATTATTTTTGCCTTGTTCTCTTTCACCCTTGTTTCAACTAGTCCCATTACCTCTACCTTGTACTTTTTTAGAAAAAGCACCAACTCCTTCTGTTTAAAGGGCCTGTTCAGCCCTCTAATATTCCAAGTACTTACTATCATGGAGGTGTAGGATGGAGCTGTCCACACTACCCAGTATCAGCTGAAATACCACCCGGATTCAGAATCTCAAATCCGTTTGTGGTATCAATTTGACTAGTAGAACAACGTTGTTCATCCACAGTAGACACAACCACTCTCTTTTCATATCTTCTCTCATTCTTTATTACTTCTGAGAGTGCTGGGAATTCATTCCTATCCAGCTTCCTTCCTTCCATTTGTGAGCCTACTGCATTTTCCTCAGTTACAGCCTCCTTTGTAGCATCAACTAGTTGCTCTTTCACTGTTGGAACATTCACCTCTTTTTCTACCCATTTAGTTTCCATCTTTCTCCTTCTTTTGCCCCTTCTCTTCCTTCTATTCTGTTCTACAAATGTTCTATTTGTCTCTTCTTCCTTGCTCCGTCTGCATTCCTCAGTGGTATGCCCAACTTTTGCACAATCCATACAAAATTTAGGCTTCCAATCATACTCTATACTTTGATGTATAACTCCTACTGGTGTATGAATTTCAATATCACTTGGCAGAGGATGAGAAATGTCTGTTTCTACAAGAACTCTGGCAAATGAAATTCTATCCATCTCAGTAGTGTATAAGTATGTATACATTGGCCTTCCTACAACACTTGCCAATTTTCTTAGAGCCTCAGCTGACCAATATCCCATTGGCAAATTTGGAAATCTTACCCACAATGGAATCACATTCAAATACTTCGGATCAAAGACAAAATCAAGTGACCAATTCTTCAAGATAAATGGCTTATTAGGAGAAGTGTAAGGACCTAGTTGCATGACTTTATCCCTATCTTCAAGTGAATCAAACCTAAATATGTAATAGCCATCATCATGGTATAAGATATTTGGATTATTAACAAAATCCCACACATTTTCAACATATTTCTCCATAGATTTAAAATATGGATTTTCACCCAGCACGTACCCAATAAGTGAGTTATTCCAATAATTCTGCTGTTCCTTTATGTCGTCCTCTACAATTGTTACTACAATTGTATCTCCCTGCAGATCTGGTGGAATATATGTGAGAGCTTTCCCCACTTGAGAGCTACGATTCCTCTTATAAGGCTTCACCTCACCAATTTTGTTCTCCTGTTCCATTGGTACTGGTTCCTGAGTAATATATGAAGAATGTTCCGTAGATTTTGTTAGGTTAGAAAATTGGAGCCGGCGTGGGATCTCTTCTCCCGTTCTTCGCGCAACTTGTTGCCAGCCTAGATTCTGTTGGTCATTAGCTACACATTTATCTGGGTCTTCTCTTATCATTTGAAACTGAAGTGGAAGAAAGCTTCCAAACGTTAGTGGCTTTGCATGCGCTAGTACAGTTGTGACTTGTGTGACTGAGCTCGCCGATTGCGTTATGGCGGTGGTGGCCGGAATTGTCATGCTGCCTGTGCACGGTAGCAAACTCTACTTAACATGCGCCGAGAGAAAACATTCTCGACAACGAGACAACCCTATACAATTAGACCAAGATCATTCTCTTAACTTTCAAACCTTCAAACTCCGCCGAACGCATCTGAATCCTACCAAATCCACTCGGAATAAAACCAAACTTTACACAAAGTTTCAAATGATATAACAAACCTATTTCAACTCCCGAAACAATAATCCGAAATGCGATAAAATCGAGGTCAACTCCCGATCAATCCTATGAACCTTCCAAACCTTCAAATTTTCAAAATTCGCCAAAATCTTCTAACAACATCCAAATGTGAATCCGGACATATACCTAAGTACACGCAAACGATAGGAACCTACTGGAATCATAAAAACACAAATTTGAGACCATCTATACAAAGTTCAAACATTGGTCAACTCTTCAACTTAATGCTTTCAAAAAGAGAATCACCTTTCCGAATCACTCCCGAACTTCCTGCCAAATCAAAATCAACTATGAATGCAAGTTGTAATACATCATATGAAGCTACTCAAGACTCCAAACCACCGATTGTAATACTGATGATCCACACGACAGGTCGAGTTGTTACATTCTTCCCCACTTGAACATTCATCCATCCTCGAACGTGCCAAGTGTCGCTCCAAAGCCACCAAATAATTGTATGAACTCACCATACACATACCCATGACTGATCCCACGTCACCTCAATCCATGTAAGCCCGTCAACACAACCTAACTGAAGATTCTTTCTTCAACCTTAGTCCATAAAACTTAGAATCGAATCTGTAACATCCGGAACTCCTTATAAGACAAGATTATCACATCTTTACACTGTATAAGTCTAACAAAGCTGCATCATGCAGTAATTATATTCCATGATATAATCATATGATATACCACATAACTCATGTACTCATAGCAATATCTTCCAACCACAATAGCTGCTCGTTACTAAATCCAGTATCGGTAAGAAACCTTATATCAAATAGAAACTTTTTCCAAGCCTTCACCACCCTCTAATGATGTAAGAAACATGTAGAAACTCATAACCACTCAGCCAATCAATAAATCGTGGAATTCTCTCTCGCCCAACAAGAACCATTACTAAACTCTAAGCTGATTAATGATATTCTTCTTCAAACATACCTTATCCAAGCTCTATTGCGCTAATTTCAGGCGCAATGACCTCATCTCATCCAGTATAAGCAGCTCGACCGACATGCCACACCTAATGCTACCTAGAGCCATATATGTTGCAATCCGCACCCAACATGCAATAACTCGAATATAACTGAAGATGGAAAGAGAACCAAATGACAGAACTATCCAACAAGTCCAACAGGTACAATCGCAACAATACCATATTATTAATCCAACCCACAAGGGAGTAGCAAAACACACGGAATGACCACAAAGAATCTCATCCTATCATGACCCCGCTGCGGCACGTAGCCCGATCAAACAATCTATATAGAGTACCCATCGAGCCATAATACTCACAATCATCACCTTATGCGTATAAAAAATAAACACGCAAAATGCATGACCATAACCATAGAGAAACAAATAGCATAATATACCACATACAGGAAAAACATAACCAAGGTGCAATAAAAAATTCAACACCCCAAGAACCATCTCGCTCGAATCTAGCCACATTGCCTCAAAAGAGCCACATCATGCGGGTGAATACTTAAGAAGTCTCCCAATCCATTGTAGCATAAGAGAGCAACATAAGAAACAAAGTAGGGAACGAATAAATCTGTTCTGCCAGATGACATATCCACTGTAAATGCCACGCAAGAGTAAGCAAGCCCGATTCGATATAGAATACACATTCTCATTAGGCCTAAAAATAGCTCCAAACCTATTTCGATCATCCCAAAATAGGTAAATAACCCCCCAAAAGCCAATAGTAACATTTCTACACATACCATTAGCTGTCTAACACTTATCATATCTTTATAGTACATGACTAAGGAATAGTCATCCTCTGAGAACATCCAGTCTCTAAACCTCAAGAATACAAGGATCTCCATATTCAATCCCAACTCCACCACTCACTGACTGACACATCGCTCATTCATAATCATCTCACAGAAAATACTCACATAAATCTTCTGCGTCATGTAGTAAAACTTGAACCGCGATAACCAACAACCAAGCGATTACTGTAACAATTGCCAAACATCTGCAAGTCAGTACACAATACATTTTCTACAATATACACTCTACTAAGGTGAGTCAAGATAATGCTAGCATCCTCTAAACAACTGGAATCTCTCATGTTGACTAAACTTCATAACCTCCTTTTTGGAACTGAACTGCAACCTTGTCCATGCAAATCTCAATCCACCACGGCGCACCACATCTATCATGCTAACTTGTGAAAGAAATACGAAAATCTCAAAATCAACTATGAATCACAAGTAGGATAAACATCAACCAAAAACCTTCCACTAACTCAATCCCGAATCACAACATGTAACTGATCTCCATTCCTATAGAAAACATCAACCACAAGTCGTGGCCAAGTCATCACAGACTCTTCACAATCCATTGCACATAACCAAGCCTATTAGAACCAAATCACGTTGGCTCCTTAAACCAAGAGTACCTCAACATGAATATTCCCACGCTGAGGAACCCTTCATTGAATTTGAAGTTATTTCTTTCATCTTGCTAATACAGTAATGAATAATCGATCACGATATAGAAATACTGTGAGTCTCGGCATAATCCAACGCAAATCTTAAGTCTTAGCCATACACAAATTCTAAAATGATTAAATACCATATATGAATCTAGAAGTATTAGAACCTTCTCGAAATTTACTAACCGCGCTCCAAAATCCAATGCGCAGCTAATATGTACCAAATGACCCATGCACCACCAGCACTTGAATATCCAAAAGAAGTAGCCAAGCGATTCCATTTCCCTGCACATACAGCCACTACGAATAACAAACCTGAATCATCCCAAGACCTATACACACCCATAATGTGTAGTACATCATACATCCAATCGATCCTTTGCTCGAATCTTCCTCAATGAAATCTTTCTCAAATTATAGCTAATCCACACGCACATCCTTGTCGAAGAACTAATATGACACATGACCACACAATCCTGTAATTGATAGCAGACTCTCCCACTTGGCTCGAAGCCATAGAACACATCTATTTACCTTGAAAATGGTAACTACAATTATATTTGATTTTGTGGTTCTAAAAATACGTGATTTATTTTAATACTAGTTGTTAGGCAATCTGCTAGGTTTAAGTAGGGTGAATAAGATATGCAAACCAATGGAGTCACAAGGCTGGGCCTCGAGCTGGATGAAGCAGGACCTCGAGGTCTAGATGGGGCCCATAACGATGAACTATTGATAAATAATCTATGATTATGAGGACCTTAAAGATGGCCTTTTACAATTAATAGTGGGCAGTAAATGAAGAACAATAAATGAACAATGAATGAACAATGTAAGAATAAGTAATACATATGAAGCACAATTGTTTTAGCAAAGAGAGTAGAGAATGTTGTATGTTATTCAATATCAAGGAGCCTTACAAAATGACAAATGTCCCCTTTATACAGGAGGGGTGAATCCCAACATAGTACATGTCTAATAAATGACGAATAAATGCTACTAGTACAGCTGTGCAGTGACTCAGTACGAAATTGTACTATTCTTGTAGACTTGGTCAGATCTAATCACGTGGTCTTGGGAGCTTTCCCGCCTTACCATGACGATCATCGATTTTATGCTGCCACGAGGTATGCTATGATGAGCCTTCGACACACCCTCTCTAGGCGAGTGCTTCCAGGCTGAGCCTTAGGCAATGCTTTGTAGCCCGTCGAGGTCGGCCTTGGAATGCCGTAGAAGCCTTAAAATCGGACTTCCCTGATTTTAACCGTATACCGATAGTCCCCGCGTTTCTTAGAATTAAATGATAAGAAATGATCTTGACTCTGATTTTCTCGAACTTACGTGAGTTTTGTAATCCTCTTTTATTAATATAAGATCTTCTTCGTTTTGCCTCCGACTTGTGTCGAACTCCATTTTGCCTTTTTTTCTTAAAAATCCAAGTGTATGACTCTATCGATCGGCCCGAAAGCTCTTTGTTGTCCCTGGAAGCTCTTTGTTGTCCCTTAGTCTAAGGCTGGATTGATTCAATACAAACTTAGGTTGCCGGGACTTCTTGGTCCGAAATGAGTGAGAGCAGGATCTTCACCTTTGAAATAAAGCTTATCCTTTTTAGGCCTCGATGATAGTCCTCATGTAGTAAGTTTTTCGAACTAAAGCAGCCTTTAGATTTCACAACTAGGTGGGTATTTGCTCGTTCGTTTGAAAATAAAGATAGCCCTTACGCTTAAACGAATAGTCCCCGAGTGAAGACCTGCTATAACTCGGGCAGCCCTTGGGCTAAGCAATCGAGTAAGAGTTCGCTCAAACTCGAGAGAAAGATAGCCCTGAGGCTTTATAAATAGTCCCCGAGTGAGAACCTGCTCGAACTCGGAAAGCCCTTGGGCTGAATAATCGAGTGAGCGTTCGCTCGAAATCGAGAGAGGGACAGCTCTGAGGCATTATAAATAGTCCCGGAGTGAGGATCTGATCGAACTCGGGTAGCCCTTGGGCCGAATAATCGAGTGAGCGTTAGTCTAAACTCGAGAGAGGGATAGTCCTAAGGCTTTATAAATAATCCCCGAGTGAGGATCTGCTAGAACTCGGGTAGCCCTTGGCTGAATAATCGAGTGAGCATTCGCTCGAACTCGAGATAGAGATAGCCCCGAGGCTACATAAATAGTACCTGAGTGAGGATCTGCTCGAACTCGGGTAGCGCTTGGGCTAAATAATCGAGTGAGTGTTTGCTCGAACTCGAGAGAGAGATAGCCCTGAGGCTTTATAAATAGCCCCTGAGTGAGGATCTGCTCGAACTCGGGTAGCCTTTGGGCTGAATAATCGAGTGAGCGTTCGCTCGAACTCTAGAGAGAGATAGCCCTAAGGCTTTATAAATAGTCCCCGAGTGAGGATTTGCTCGAACTCAGGTAGCCCTTGGGCTGAATAATCTAGTGAGCGTTCGCTCGAACTCAAGAGAGAGATAGCCCTGAGGCTTTATAAATAGTCCCCGAGTGAGGATCTGCTCGAACTCGGGTAGCCTTTGTGCTAAATAATGGAGTGAGTTTTTTCTCGAACTCGAGAGAGAGATAGCCCTGAGGCTTTATAAATAGTCCTAGAGTGAGGATCTACTCGAACTCGGGTAGCCTTTGGGCTGAATAATCGAGTGAGCATTTGCTCGAACTCGAGAGAGAGATAGCCTAGAGGCTTTATAAATAGTTTCCGAGTGAGGATCTGCTCGAACTCGGGTAGCCCTTCTGCTAAATAATCGAGTGAGCGTTCGCTCGAACTCGAGAGAGAGATAACCCCGTGATTTTATAAATAGTCCCCGAGTGAGGATCTGCTCGAACTCGGGTAGCCCTTGGGCTAAACAATCGAGTGAGCATTTGCTCGAACTCGAGAGAGAGATAGCCATGTGGCTTTATAAATAGTCCCCTAGTGAGGATCTGCTCGAACTCGGTAGCCTTTGGGCTGAATAATCGAGTTAGCGTTCGCTCGAACTCGAGAGAGAGATAGCCTTATGGCTTTATAAATAGTCTCCGAGTGAGGATCTGCTCGAACTCGGGTAGCCCTTGGGCTAAATAGTCGAGTGAGCGTTTACTCGAACTCGAGAGAGAGATAGCGTTGAGGCTGTATAAATAGTCCCCGAGTGAGGATATGCTCGTACTCGAGTAGCCATTGGGCTGAATAATCGAGTGAGCGTTTGCTTGAGCTCGAGAGAGAGATAGCCCTGAGGCTTTATAAATAGTCCCCAAGTGAGGATCTGCTCGAACTCGGGTAGCGCTTGGGCTGAATAATCGAGTGAGTGATTGATAATAGTTGACCGTTTGGTGTTCGATCCTCAAGTAAAATTTTGACTCGGGCTCATTGATTCTTAGGTTTTCAACATGTTGGCCCTTAGGCTCTTTAGGCTGGCCCTTAGGCTCTTTAGGCTGGCCCTTAGGCTCTTACGCGTTGGCCCTTAGGCTCTTTAGGCTGGCTCTTAAACTCTTACGCATTGGCCCTTAGGCTCTCTTGGCTAGCCCTTTGGCTCCTTTTTGGATTGGGTCGATGCGACCTCTAGTGTGGCTATAGTCTTCCCTCATTTTGGCTAAAGACTTTTGAAGTTTTGATTATGCCTTAGCATGTTTTGTGTTCGTCGGAGTCTTCGGCGGCCCAAACGAGAACCTCGGTTATGAGTTGATATATGACGATAACTGAGTACCTCGGGAGGTTCGCTTGAAGGCTGAGTTTTCGAAACCTTTACATCGAAGGCTGATTGTTTTCGAAGCCCTTTTGTCGAAGGCTGATTGTTTTCGAAGCCTTTTTTATTTTTCAGAGCTGATATTATCGAAGCTCCTTTGCTTATGCCGAGGGTAGCCCGATTAACCGGTTCTTTTCGAAGTATCTTCGAAGTATTTGAAGGCCTTTTAGTTTTATGGCGGCAGTCCAACGTCTCCGATCCGCGTTAACTCGGCCGTAGCCATTTAGTTCGACCATAGTCTTTATATTTGGTCGTAGCCTTTAGTCCCCGTGTGAGGTGACCTTGGCCTCTATATCGAGGGTATGCCTTTTTAGGGGTCTTATAAGTTCGATCTAAGGCCTTGGCCTTAATATCGGTGTTATGCCTTTTTAAGGTCTTATAAATTTGAGTATGCCTTGTTGAGGTCTTGTAAGCTCGGTACTACCTCATTGAGGTCTTTCTTTACCTTGAAAATGGTAATAACAATTAGATTTCATTTTGTGGTTCTAAAAATATGTGATCTATTTTTATGCTAGTTGTTAGGCAATGGATTCCAAGTGAGAGATTAGAAAATGAAATAAGAGCTTGTAGATAGCTTAATAACCAAACCGAATAGTTGGAAATCGGGGCCTCGAGCTTGCGTATAAGGGGCCTCGAGGTCGAGCCGGGTGCCCGGCTGAGGGCAATTGATGAAGGGTTAACAATTATGATAAATTTGATGTCGGCTCTTTATGACCAATAATGAGCAATAAATGAAGAACAATTAATGAAATGTAACAAATATAAGTAGGACAATAAATGTAAGAATTAGAGTCAAATGTAGAGTATGTTTGAGCTAGAAAGCAGAGAATGTTCTTGTATTGAATAATGTGTGTTCTCTCCCTTACAAGTTGACAAGGGTCCCTGTTATAGATAAGGGGAATCCCATTAAAGTACAAATGCATTTATTACAAAGATATGAGGTTGGTATATCTATTTAATGCCACTGTACGGGCATGAATTAGCCTAACAGACTAGGTCAGCTTTAATCATTCCCTTGGGAACTTCCCTCTAGTGCGTCATAACCGTTGCTCTATACTTCCTAGGGGCCGAGCATTAAAAACCCTTAGGGTCGAACTCCAAGCTAAACTCCGAGCCTTCTGGGGGTGATCTCTACGAGGTGCCCTAATGATCATAAACTCGAGCCCTCTGATTTTTACCGTATACAGATAGTCCCCGCGTTTCTTAGATTAAAATGATAAGAAACGACTTTGACACCGATCTCCTTGAGCCTCTTGCGATGACGTCATGCCTATGACATTAGCTTTTGCAATAACTGAGGTGTCCTATCGATGCATCTTTCCTAGAAACATTCGATTTAGCGCCGGTTTATTTTCTCAAGGCAATGATACCACAAACGATCAATCTGCCATAAGGCATTTATTGCGCCACCGGTTACGCTGAAACCTTTCTATAAATGGGAGTCTTCTTGAACCAAAACTTCATTCAATCATTCTCCAACAGCCTTTAATTCCTCTCTTCTCTTCATCCTCATCCAAATCTATTTCCCATGTTTAAAGCCTGTGACCATAGGGTCACATGGCAGAGTTCCCATCAGTTATGCCATGGCTCTTTCCCAGGGCCTTCCCCTACTGAGTGGGATTGCACTTGTTTGTTATTGTTGTTGTTGGCCCTGAAATAATGAGAGAGGAATCTCAAATTACCTTCCATTAAGGGACATGCGGACTACAAACTTCTGCTCATCTCTCTTAACTACCCGGTACAGCGCTTCACTACTTTTGCTTTTCGTGGAGTGAGGTGGCGCCATCTAATAACTGTTGCATCCCGCACCGTTGCAATGTCTCAAGAAGTGGCTTCACAATAGTACTGCTAGCGAGAACCATACTCGCCAAATTTTTCACCCAGCCACTTCTTCATCTTTTTCTGCTTCTTCATCATTTTCTGCTTCTTCACCCTTTTTCGCTTTGGAGAGGGATCTCGAAGACATCATTTGGAAGGTCGAGATGGGTCCCCGAGAGAATGGTTCTCGTAGAAACGCCTCCCGAAGATGTATCCCCGAGAGTAGCTTAGACTTTTAACCGTTGTTTTTTGTCTATTTGTAAGGACCCTTCGTGGGTTTTTGTAACCATGTGTAAAGACCCTTCGTGGGCTTTTTTTATCATCATTTATTAACGCAAATGCTTCTTGAATATGTCTCTGATTTATGCCGGATTTCCTTTTCTTTGTGTTTGCGAAGAATCAGAACATGTGATTTTGCCGATCGGTCCAAATACCGGACCCGGGCATGAGAATTTCCTTAATTTTTGATTCGTAAATATGATTTTCCCTGAGATCCCTTGCCGTTCTTCTGACCGAACCCGGGATGACTTGATCCATAATTAGGTCGTCGGAACCGATGACTTCGAATCGAGAGGGAGTGAGGTTTCGATTTTTAGGACAAAACATAAGCCTTTTAGACCCCGTCAATAATCCTCGAGGGATAGTTTGCTTGAGCCTCCGAGAATAAAAATAGCCTTTAGGCTTTCGCGTAAAGTCCCCGAGTGAGATTTCGCTCAAGCTCGGGCAACCTGAACTTGTGTCGAGCATAGAGTGAAGATAGCCTTAAGGCGTTATAGATAGGCCCCGGATGAGGGTATGCCTGGACTGAAGAGCCCCTGGATTAGTGTAACCGAAAGGACGTTTAACTTGATCCGAAGGCGAAGAATATCCCTAAGGATTCATTAGTAGTTTTCGAGTGAAAATTGGCTCGGGCTTAGGTAGCTCGAGGGCCAGAGAATCAGGTGAATGACCCACATTTGAAAATAGCAGAAATCCTCGAGGTAGGGTACCATCTCGAGGTCAGGCTTATATGAATAGCTCCTTGGAGCTTATCTTTCATTTTGACAGGGATCCTCAAGATCGGGCACCATCTCGAGGCTTCTAATGATGTTAATGGCTCCTTCGAGCCTATCTTCTTTTTGGCAGAGAACCTCGAGATCAGGTACCATCTCGAGGCTTGTAATGATGTTAATGGCTCCTTAGAGCCTATCTTCTTTTTGACAGAGATTCTCGAGATCGGGTACCATCTCGAGGCTTGTAATGATGTTAATGGCTCCTTAGAGCCTATCTTCTTCTTGAAAGAGATCCTCGAGATCGGATACCATCTCGAGACTTCTAATGCTATTAATGGCTCCTTAGAGCCTATCTTCTTTTTGACAGAGATCCTCAAGATCGGGTACCATCTCGAGGCTTTTAATGATGTTAATGGCTCCTTAGAGCCTACCTTCTTTTTGACAGAGATCCTCGAGATCAGATACCATCTCGAGAGTTCTAATGCTATTAATGGCTCCTTAGAGTCTATCTTCTTTTTGACAGAGATCCTTGAGATCGGGTACCATCTCGAGGCTTGTAATGATGTTAATGGCTCCTTAGAGCCTATCTGCTTTTTGGTGGAGATCCTTGAGATCGGGTACTATCTCGAGACTTGTAATGATGTTAATGGCTCCTTAGAGTCTATCTTCTTTTTGACAGAGATCCTCGAGATCGGGTACCATCTCGAGGCTTGGTTGATGCCGTGGTCTTTGATCCCCAAAATGTCGTACGACAGCGTTATTTATATGACATGGTTATGAAACGACCCAGGCGATCCCGCCGGTACATCTTCCCAAAGCGATAGTGGCTTAGTCAGTATTTTTAATCGGCCTTTGAGGTAGGCAAACAATCACCGCTTTCTCTGTATATAGGTTTGTCTTCTCTCCTTTGAGGATTCCGCTATCCTGAGTAGCTTTCCTCCTCCATAGAGTTCTTCTTTCTTGCATTAGGTCCTTCACTATTTTAATTTCGAAGCCCTCGTTCCAATTCCCGCTCCAATTCTCTGATTTTACCACTGTTATGGCTGCTACGCCAGGATCTGTTCGGCAAGGAGAAGAAGTTCCACCTCTGGTCCCTTCCTAGTTGGTGGCATGCCACCAGTGTCAGGCGAGCTATCCTCGGGACATTTTGTTTCGAGGGGGAACTTTTTGTCAGGAATAACCCCCAATGTTCAGGGCCATTGGGAGTATGCTTCGAAGTTTACTTCTTTAATAGGAGAGAGGCACTTTGAGTCAGTGAGGAAAAATTATGGATTGGGGGAGAAGGTAGTACTGCAGGTACCTTCCTTGTAAGAGAGCATCATGGATCGTGCCGAGGGGTTTCTGAACGTATACACGTACCCCTTTACATTGGGCCCCTTGATAGGGTAGTGCTTGACTTCTGTCAAAAGTATCTAGCCACCTTGGCACGGGTTCACCCATTGTTTTGGCGGATAGTACTGATGATGAGATTCTTTGTGGAGGAAGCAGGCCTCGAGTTTACCCTTAGTCATCTTATCAGCTGTACCAGCCTTTTCACCATCGAGGCCTTCTAACCCTACGATGCCGATCCACTAGGTCCTTCATTATTGATGACGAAGAAGATAGGGACCGAGGGTGGATGAGCTGGTTTAACCGAGTACCGACTGTTGACGTTATCCCTGCGGAGTTTCTACCATTTCCCGAGGAATGGAATTTTACACGTAAGTGGTACACTTGTGTCTTCATTGTTTTGCTTATGGCGGAGGCGAGCTCCGTAAATGCGTTTTTCTTTCCCTTTCTGCAGCACTTCTATGGATGCCATACGAGGTTCCTGACCTGATGGATTAGGCTTGGAAGTTGGCGACCCACTCGACTCACGATGAACGTAAGTGGTGAGACTTGTCTAAGGGTAGACGGGAGGCAAAACACCACGGTACGTGCTATGTGATTTTGCTCCTTCTTTTTTGAAAGGCACTTTCTTTTTATGCGTATTGATTCTGTCATCGTAGGCATCGGGGAATTCTCTGAGGTGAGATCGTGCCTTCTCGGAGAAGGAGAAGAATCGTCAACTTCGGGGCCAAATAATAATAATATTAACAAGCGAAAAGGGCCTTCGCAGGGCGATGGTGCTTATAGCAAGATGAGCCCAGGCCGGAGGCTCAGGGAGGATGTATCAGCTGAGCCTGTAGCTCCCGAGGTCTCTAGCTTTAGAAAAATGGTCCCTCCTCCGCTATCATCTTCTTTTCTTGCCGAAGGTTCCTCGAGGAACGAGGGTTTTCTGCCGCCGACTTCTTCTCCCGTCGAAGGTACTTCGAGGGATGTTCGAGGCCAGGGGCCGCATATGTCGAGCAACTGTATCCTAACCGGGAGCGGTTTTACCAGGGCTGATGAAGCCAGACTAGTAGATCTGCGCTCAACTTTTGAGGAAGCTCAGCGGCTCTACTCTGTGGTGAGTTTTGGCTGATCGTATTGGTTTTTTGGATTTTGCGATTTCTACTCTTTCATTGAGCTTCTCCTTCATAGGCTTTTAACAAGCTCAAGTTTGAGCTGCTTCGTCGTGAGGCCAGGCTGCGAAAAGCCATCAATGGGGAGAAATCCGTCAAGCTCATTTGCAATGAAAGGGAAGACGAGTTGGCACACTTGCATTATGAGGCGAGTCAAAGTTTGAACTACGAAAGCTACCTCGAGGAGCAGGTAATGTTCCTATAAGGGAGCGCATGTTTCTCTTTCCATCCCTTGAGGCTGATGTTTCGTTTACTTCAGTTGGAGAAAAAGATGGAGGACCTGGAATGCCTTTGGAGTGAAGTTAGCCAAGCCAAGTGTGACTGCGATGAGCTAAAGGCTCGGTGGATGCGCATGCTGCGGCGGAGAGGGATGCTTTGGCCAAAGCTTCCGCCCTTGAAGTACAACTTCGCATAGCTCGTGAGAACAGCTTGGTCCGAACGGACATGATTACAATGCTCGAATCTGAGCTTCTGAAGATGAAGGCTGAAGTTGTGGATGCCCGGGCTGAAGCCGAAGTGGTCCGAACTAAGGCTGATAAGAAAGTGGCCATCTATTTGAAGGATGTTGTTGATACTCGAGCCGAGCTGATAGGGGCTCTCGACCATGAGAGCAGAGGCAAGGAGTATGCTCGACGCAAATCTCGAAGGGAAACCCTCGAGGTGCTAGGGGCTTTGATCTCTCGGAAGAGATAAAGCAGGCAAAGGCGGACGAATATGATGCCAAGTTCCTTCCGTCAGATGCCGAAGACAACGGGGAGGAGGCCGGTGGGCCAGAGTCCCCGAAGGGAATGTAGGCTTAGGCTTTTTTCTTTTCAATCTTGTATATGGTGTTCCTAGAAGACTTTGTAAGTGAAGCCTTATGTAATCATAAAAGGAAACCTTTTTGTTGCATTCTTCTTCACATGTGTGTCTTTCTTTGTTTTGAATTTCGACGCTCTGCCAATGATTAGTCGAACAATATTGGGCCTTGTGGTAAAAAAACCCTTAGGCTTTCAATATGGTCCCGAGATTCATCTGGCTGGCCCGTAGGCTCTTACGCGTTCGCATTTAGGCTTTTTTGACCGTGTTTGATCTTTGAGTTTTTGGATTTTAGGCTGGCCCTTAGGCTCTTACGCATTAGGGTCGGTACGACCTCTAATATAGGCTGGCGTTTAAGCTCTTATGGTTTTGCTTTTAGGAATATTCAGTTAACTGTTTCGGATTCAGTATCTGAGTCGGTTTTTGACTCGAGCTCATTGACCCTTATGTTTTTGAAATTAAGGCTGGCCCTTAGGCTCATATGCGTTAGGTCGGTACGACCTCTAATATGGGATAGCGGCAGTGGCTCTTATGCATTGGGTCGGTACGACCCTTTATACGGGCTGGAGATAATGTCTCTTACGCATTAGGGTCGGTACAATCTAATATAGGCTTTATTTTTCCCTCGTTAAGGACTTTTTGAAATTGTGTTTGCCTGACTCTTCGACGGTTCGATAAAAACCTCGATTGTGAGTTTTTATGTGGTGATGAACGAGCTCCCCAAGATGTTTTGCTCGGTGGCTTAGTGTTTCGAAGCCTATAATTTGGAGCTGACATGGTCGAAGCTCTTTTGCCTATGTTGAGGGTAGCCTGTTTAACCGGTTCTCTTCGAAGTTTTTTCGAAGTAATTGAAGGGCTGTGATTTTGTAGCGATGGTCGGGCGTCCCCGAGTCACGTTAGTTTGGCCAGAGCCGTATGATCATGGTCATTTGAATTTGGCCGTAGCCTTTTCGATTCCTGAATGAAGTAGTTTTGGCGTCCATATCGAGGGTATGCCTTTTTAGGGGTCTTACAAGTTCGAATATATAGCCTTAACTTTATGGTCGGGGTAATGCCTTTTTGTAAGGTCTTATGATTTTTACATACCTTACTTGAGGTCTTACAGTTTTGTTTACTTGGTACAAGTATGGTTCATGCCTTGCTTGAGGTCTTACAGTTTTGGTTACTTGGTACAAGTATGGTTCATGTCTTGCTTGAGGTCTTACTGTTTTTTGCCTTATAAAAGTCTTACGAGGTTGAGGTCTCCCATATAGGGTCTTATGGCCTCGAGTTTTGACAAATGGATGGGATGGCAGTCGACGACAGTCCCCGAGACGTTGAAAGTTTTCTTAGCTCTGGAGCCATTTTCTGTAAACTTGGTATTGCATTATTGAGGGCTTATGAGTTCGAAGCTCTGACCCGGAGGTCATTCGGCTTCGAGTTTTTGATGCTAGTCCCCGAGTGTTCGGGACGTTTTTGGATGTGGAGCCATTTTCGTAACCTTGATGTTGCCTCACCGAGAGCTTACAAGTTTGAAGCTTCCAACTCGGAGGTTATACGACTTCGAGTTTTTGACGCCAGTCCCCGAGTGTTCGGGATGTTTTTGGCTCTGGAGCCATTTTTGCAAAACTTCTTTGAAACGTGAAACACTTTTGATGGAGGGGAAAGTGTTCTTTGATTACTTGGTAGAAGTATACATGTATTCGCTGCCAAGGGCTCGGTTTTTCTATGCGGACACGGTTCGTTTTACCATTTGGCCCGATACATCATTTTCCTATCAAGACCCCATTCGGCGTATCTTGGCTTCTCCGAGGAGGTGACTCTTGAGGGGAATGCCCCCCAGTATTCGAGGTTGATTGGAGAGAAGCCTTGAATACTTGTTGAGTCTTCCTTAGATAGCATATGGATGTTGCTTCATTAAAAACCTTGCCAGTAAAACCCTTCTTGGGATGAAACCCGATCGAAAGAAAAGAGTGTATCACATGCTTTTGAAACCTAAGACCTTCTGGCTGGAAAGCGCTTCGGCTGTATCGATCAGATACCTGCACACAGGCTAGCGTAAAATGTGAATGAAAAGGGAGATGATCATACCTTAGGGCTGATGGCGCTTCGAGCTTTGGTATGCTTTGATCGTTTGTTCTAGGGATGCGATACGGTCCTTTACTTGTTTAGTCGAGTGTAGCTGAGAGTATATCTCGTTGTTGCTACTTTACCGTTTGCTTATCCTTTGGCTCCTTCGATATTGGAGGTATTGGCGCTGGTGCTACATCGTGCACTGCGAACATCTCTTTCGCTGCATGCTGTCCTCCGTAGACGGTTTTTATCCCATTCTTTGTTGGAAACTTCATCATTTGATGGAGGGTGGATGGTACTACTTTCATGCAGTGTATCCATGGCCTTCCGAGCAAGGCGTTATACCTCATGTCTCCTTCGATGACATGAAACTTGACATTTTGGGTTGTGCCAGCCACGTTGACCACGAGGGTGATTTATCCTTTAGTTATTTTGCTCGCCATGTTGAATCCGTCGAGGACTCGAGAGTCAGGCACGATTTGGTCGAGCTGCTCCACCACCCTCGTACTGATATTGTTGGCCGAGCTACCTGGATCCACAAGCACACGCTTAATTTGAAATGCGTTTACAAGAAAAGAAATTACCAGCGCGTCGTTATGAGGCTGAGACAAGGTCTCGATGTCCTCGTCGCTAAATGTGAGGGCGTCCTTGGGTATGTAACCTCGGGTTCGCTTCTCCCTGGTGATGGATATTTTTGTTCTCCTGACAATGGGTTCTTGTTGAGCGTCGATGCCTCCAAAGATCATGTGGATGAAATGGTGTGGCTCATCCGTTTCATTTTTCTTGGTCGCCTCTCCTTCCCGAAACTGATTTTTGGCTCTGTCACTGAGGAATTCTCGGAGGTTCCCTTTGCTGAGTAACCGGGCTATTTCTTCCTGGAGGTGTCGGCAATCTTTGGTCCAGTGACCGTGTATGCTGTGAAGTTCACACATTAAGTTATGGTTCCTTTGCGAAGGATCTAACTGCACATGCCTTGGCCATCTGGTGTCTCTGATTTTACCGATGGCAGATACGATGTCGAAAATGTCGATGTTGAAGTTGTATTCCGACAAGCGGGGTGCCTCCGTCGGCCCTATGTGCCTATCGAATCCGGCTCTGTTCATGAGCCCCCGGGGATTCTGACCTCGATCCATCATTTGGTCATTTCGGGGTATGTTGCGCCTCGGGGCATTTCTTCTGTCTTCAGTATATGGTTGGTATCTTTCTTTGTTTAGCCTTGGCTCTTTTGCCGGAAGCCTGCTGGGATGTACTGAGCCCGAGGGGGCTCCTAGTTGGTCGTCCTCGACCTGATCTTTGATTGGTATCGGTTGTGGACATCCGACCAAGTTACAGCGGGATATTCAACTAAGTTCTCCTTCAGCTGCTTCGAAGCTATCGAGCTTTACTCGTTCAAACCTTGAGTGAAGGCCTATACTGTCCAGTCATCGGAGACTGGTGGTAGATCCATTCGTTCCATTTTTTAGCGAGATACAAATTCCCGCAGCATCTCATTCTCTCTGTGCTTGATTTTGAAGACGTCGGATTTTCTTGTAGCTACCTTGATGGCACCAGCATGTGCCTTTATGAAGGAATATGCCAGCATGGCACGAATCTATCGAGTTTGGGGCTAAGTTGTGATACCACATCATCGCCCCTTTTGAGAGCGTCTCTCCGAACTTCTTTAGTAGGACGGATTTGATCTCGTCGTCCCTTAGGTCGTTGCCCTTCACTGTACAAGTGTAAGCAGTGACGTGCTCGTTGGGGTTCGAGGTTCCATTGTACTTCGGAAGGTCGGGCATTCTAAACTTCTTCGGAATGGGTTTTGGAGCCGTTTCCTATGGGAACAGCTTTTGCATGAACTTCTTTGAGTCCACACCCTTCAGGATCGGGGGTGCGCCCGGAATTTGATCGACCCTAGAGTTGTAGGTCTCTACCTTCTTGTCATTGGCTTCTATCTTCTTCTCACCCGACTCGATCATCTTTATGAGGTCCTCAAGCATCTTTATGATGGCGGGGTCGGCTGCCGACCCGTTGTTGCTCGATCTTTCTCGTACCTGCTCGGCTAGGGGAGCCACTTCCGGTGCTACCGTGCTGGGAGTTTTCTGGTGGCTTTGCAGCTGAGCAATCGCCAGCTGTTGTGCCTGTAACATCTCAAAGATGACGTGAAGGCTAACCCCTAGTTCCTCCTGAGCCGGGGTTTTTTGAGCTTCTTGTTGGTTTTCTTGATGTATACTTCTGTTGGTGTGGGAGCTTATCTCGACGTGTTGAGCGTTGCGCGATGCCACATCTATAGGAATTGGTTCTGGTGCATCCTCAGGGTTTCGTGGTGGTACAACAACACTTGGAACAGCTACACCATTCTCTTCATGGTCTTCAAGACTGTTGTTCTCATGTGAGTTTACTCAGTTAGACATTTTAACCTGAAACAAAAGATTCTTGGACAAGAAAAAGTGTGAATGATAACTTGCGTTATGTAGTAAGCTAGCAAGAAAACAATCACTATTATTTTAAGCCCCATGGCGGGCGCCAAACTGTTTACCTTGAAAATGGTATTAACAATTAGATTTGATTTTGTGGTTCTAAAAATATGTGATCTATTTTTATGCTAGTTGTTAGGCAATGGATGCTAAGTAAGAGATTAGAAAATGAAATAAGAGCTTGTAGATAGCATAACAACCAAACCGAATAGTTGGAAATCGGGGCCTCGAGCTTGCGTATACGGGGCCTCGAGTTCGAGCCGGTTACCCGACTGAGGGCAGTTGATGAATGGTTAACAGTTATGATAAATTTGATGGCGGCTCTTTATGACCAATAATGAGCAATAAATGAAGAACAATTAATGAAATGTAACAAATATACGTAGGACAATAAATGTAAGCAATAGAATCAAATGGAGAGTATGTTTGAGCTAGAAAGCAAAGAATGCTCTTGTATTGAGTAATGTGTGTTCTCTCCCTTACAAATAGACAAGGGTCCCCTTTATAGATGAGGGGAATCCTATTATAGTACAAATGCATTTATAATAGAGATATGAGGTTGGTACACCTATTTAATGCCACTATACGGGCATGAACTAGCCTGACAGACTAGGTGAGCTTTAATCATGCCCTTGGGAACTTCCCGCTAGTGCATCATAACCGTTGCTCTGTACTGCCTCGGGGCTGAGCATTATAAACCCTTAGGGTCGAACTCCGAGCGAAACTCTGAGCCTTCCAGGGGTGATCTCTAAGAGGTTCCCTAATGATCATAAAATCGAGCCCTCTAATTTTTACGGTATACAGTCTTATAAGCTTGGGCATGCCTCGCTAAGGTCTTATGGAAGTATTGCCTCATTGAGGTCTTATAAGTTTGGGCATGCCTCATTGAGGTTTTATAGAATTATTGCCTCATTGAGGTCTTATAAGTTTGGACATGCCTCGTTGAGGTCTTACGGAAGTAATGCCTCAGTGAGGGCTTATGAGTTTGAAGTTTCCTGATCGAGGTCTTACGAATTCGAGTCTTCGATGGCTCGACGAGCTGACTGTTTGATGACAGTCCTCGGGTATTCGAGAGTTTTTGGCTCTTGGGCTGTTTTTTGTGACAGTAGTGAATTTCTTCGATGCCCAAAGTGTTGATAAACAAAGAGGCTTCCTCAATTACTTGATACATGTGTGCATGTTTTTTTTGCTTTTGGAGGCTCGATTATTCTACATGGACACGGTTCATTTGACCGTTTGGCCGAATACAACATTCTCCTATCGAGGTCCTCCTAGGCATAGTTTGATTTCTTCCTAGAGGACCTCCTGGGGTGATGCCCCCCCGTGTTTGAGGTTGATTGAAGAGAAACCTTGAATACTTGATGAGTTCTCCTCAGGTAGCATATGGGTGTTGCCTCGTTAAAAACCCCGCCGGTAAAGCCTGTTCGGGGTGAAACCCGGTCCAAGGGAAAAAGAGCGCAACGCATGCCTTAAAACCCAAGGTCTTTGATCTGGAAGGTGCTTCGATTCCCTTCAATTGAATACCTGCAATAGGTTAGTGTAAAGCGCGAATGAAAACGGGGGAGGGTTGTACCTTAGTAAGATAGCGTTCGAGCCTCGATATTTAATTGCTTGGAAGTTGCTCGCCTTCCATGGTCCCGAGTTTGTTCCTCTGTCTAATACTCTGAGGACGTGGTACGGTCCTTCCCAGCTCGGGCCTAGTTTCCCTTCATTTGGGTTTCGAGTGTTAAGGGTGACTTCTTTATGACTAGGTCCCCGACTCCGGAGGTTTTGTTCTCCTGTTATAATATCTATCGATCCTCTACTTTCGGTCAGCCATTCGGACTAGTGTAGTCTCTCGATTTTCATCTAGTAGTTCAAGGGCTGTAGTCATGGCCTTGCTGCTCAAGTCCTCGATGGCATGGCAGAATCTGGCGCTTGGCTCTCCAACCTCGACCGGCATCAGAGCCTCGGACCCGTATACCAAAGAGAACGGTGTCTCTCTTGTGCTTAACCTCGAAGCTCCCATTTACTTGGTTGACTACCAGAAGGGAGTTGCAGTTTGCTTCGATGACCTCTTCCCCTAGGCTCTTGGATAGCTCGAGACCTGCAACCATAGCCTCATACTCGGCCTCGTTGTTAGTAAATTTCAGCGTTTTATAGATTGCCTAATCATACCACCCGCAGGTGGATTCAGAACGATGCCGAGCCCGGACCCTTTCACGTTCGAGGCACCATCGGTGAATAGGGTCCATACCCCCGATGACGTGGCCGTTTCTAGAAAAAGTTCTTTATCTACTTTGGCCACGAGGTACGCCAAAAATTTGGGACTTGATGGCCGTCCGGGGTTGGTACTCTATATCATACCCTCCGAGCTTGATGGCCAATTTTGCCAGTCTGCCCGATAATTCAGATTTGTGCAAGATGTTTCGAAGAGGGTATGTATCTAAAACACATACATGATGGTATTGAAAAAAAGGTTGTGATTTCCGAGATGCACTTATTAATGCAAGAGCTAATCTTTCCAAGTGTGGATACCTGGTTTCGGTATCTCCAAAAGTCCGACTCACGTAGAAGTACAACGTTTTGTCTTCCTTCAGAGTGTAGAGCAAAGGCGGGCTCGAGAGATACCGATTTAATTCCTCCAAGACATGTTGGCATTCCGGGGTCCACTCAAAGTTGTTTTTCTTCTTGAGCAAGGAGAAGAACTGATGACTCCGATCTGATGATCTCGAGATGAATCGGCCCAAGGCCTCTATCTGCCCAGTCAGCCGTTGTACGACCTTCATATTGTTCACCACTGTGATTTCTTCAATGGCCTTGATTTTGTCGGGTTGATCTCCGTCCCCCCATTTGACACCATGAAGCCTAAAAATTTGCCCGATCCTACTCCGAAGGCACATTTCTCGGGGTCGAGCTTCATGTTGTAGCTTCTAAGGATAAAGAATGTTTCCTCATCTCTGACGAACGGATGTTTTACCTCGGATTAAGGCCTGCTCTTTCGCTTTACTGGTTTGAACCTGGGATCGACACTTAGTCGATGGGTGGTTATTTCCGGCGGGATCCTTGTCATGTCTAAATGGGACCAAGCGAAGCAATCAATGTTGTTAATAAGAAATTGGATGAGTTTTTTCCTGAGTTTGGGGGTTAATCCCATTCCCAGGTATACCTTTGTCATTTACCGTGAACATCTCGTTAGCTGCATGCTGTACTCCGTGCACTATTTTTTATACCATCTTTTGTAGGGAATTTCATCATCTGATGAAGAGTTGATGGTACCACCCTCATGTTGTGAATCCATGGTCTTCCGAGTAAGGCATTTTACCTCACGTCAGCTTCGATGACATGAAACTTGGTGTCTTGCACTGTACCGGACACGAGAATTGGGAGGATGACTCCTCCTTTCGTTGTCTCACTTGCCATGTTGAATCCACTGAGGACTCAAGAGGTGGGTATGATCTGATCGACCAGTCTGAGCTGTTCCACCACCTTCGACCTGATTATATTGGCCGAGCTACCTGGACCCACGAGCACACATTTAGTTTGAACGCTATTCAAAAGAAAAGAAATTACCAGTGCATCATTATGTGGTAGGAATAGGGCCTCGATTTTTTTTTTCTAAATGCAAGGGCGTCCTCGAGTATGTAATTCTGAGTTTGCCTTTCCTTTGCGATGGGCACTTTGGCCCGTATGAACATGGGTCCCTGTGGGACGTCGGTTCCTCCAACGATTATGTGAATGAGTACTGAGGTTCTTCTGGTCCATTCCTTCCATTCACTTCTCTTTCTCGAAAGCGATCCTTGTCTCAATTGCTGAGGAATTCTTGAAGGTGCCCTTCGTCAATCGGCCGGGCCACCTCCTCTCGAAGTTGTCTACAATCCTCGGTCGTATAACCGTGAATGCGATGGTATTCACATATCAATTTGAGGTTCATTCGGGAAGGATCTGACTGCGCGGGCTTTGGCCGTCTGGTATCCCTGGTTCTGCCCATGGCTGATACGATGTCCGAAACATCGATGTTGAAGTTGTATTCCGACAATGGGGGTGCCTCCATTAGGGTCCGTGGTCCCATTATACTTCGGGACAACGGGCATTCTGAATTTCTCCGGGATGGGCTTCGGAGCCGCATTTGACGAGAGTGGTTTCTACATTAACTTATTGAATCCACACCCTTCAGAATCAGGGGTGCGCCCGAGATCTAATCGACCCTCGAGTTATAAGTTCTCCACCTTTTTAGCGTTAGCCTTTATCTTCTTTTCTCCTGATTCAATCATTCTGGTGAGGTTCTCGAGCATCTTCATAATGCAGGGTCTGTTGCTGACCCGTTGTTATTCGATCTCTCCGGTACCTGCTTGACCTGAGGAGCCGTTTCTGGTGCTACTAATGAGCACGTGATTTTTGCCCTATATGAATTACTCCTATAAAATCCAAGAAAACAGATTTTTTCCAATTATTTTCCATTTTATAAGATTTTTGTAGGGTTTATTAATTGTTTGCATTTTTGTGCACGTTTAATTTCCATTAAAAATCATGAAAAATGCCAAAAATACCATGCATTGCATTTCGGTTTTGTTTTTACATTTTTTGGACTAATTAGTCAATTATTTGTTCCATTAAAAATGAAAATTACAAAAAATGGCCCATTTTACATTTTTACCTTTCAATTGCTAGATTTCTTTTTGATTTAGGATCAAGGAATTTTTATAATTTTTAGGAAATTGGTTAGTTTTACAATCTAGATTAATTTGGGATTTTAATTTAGGTTTTTAATTAAAGAAAAAAGAAGAAAAAGGAAAAACAAAAAGAATAGGAAATAAAGGGTTAATTGAAAAGGGTCTTGTTTTGATTTTATTGGGCTAAAGGTGTTGGAGCCAAACATGTCTGCCCAAACTCGCCCCAAATATAGCCCAATACCCTTTTACCCGGTTCAGCCCGCCCCCACCAAAGCAAAACGACCCCGTTTCACATGTCTTGGATCACAGCCGTTGGATCCTAGTGATCCAACGGTTCGGAACTAACCCCTCCCTCAGTATAAAACTGTCGTAACGACCCCCCTAACCCTAGAGACCCCTATTTCTCACACCTCATCTCTAACCTCTTATCCCTAGCCGCCCTAGGTTGCTCTCCAACTAAACAGCCTAAAACCTAGCCGCCGCCCACCGGAAATTATTTCACGGCGGCGGTCGACCTCCGATAACCTCCAAAACTTCACCAAACAACCACCACCTCCCCCTCACCTCATATCTCCACTCCGTTTCACCATAAAATCACCCAAATCGTTTGGATTCCAGATCTGAGAAATTTCCAAAGCCCTTAATTTTTCCCTTTTTGCTTCGCCGGCATTTCTTAAGAGTTTGACCCGAAATATACATTGGTCGATCGTTCTTGACAAGAACGACTGATTAATGTTGATTTTGGGTCATTTCCAAAACCCGCCGGATTGTGGTTCGTTGGCAGTGACTGGCCAGGTGCTCCGAGTCCAATTGGTTCATTACGATAGAATAGGTAACTTCTTGTTCAATATCTTTTCTTAACCATTTTTCTTTCCTTTGACTGATTTCTTGTTGTGGTTGATCTGTTCGTAGTTGCATGATTTAGGGTTTTAATTTTTAGAATTGTTTGTTAACTTCTGTGCTTAATCATCGATGTTAGTCAGTATTTTAGGGTTAATTTATGCATTTTCCATCAGATTCATTAGATGTTCAGTTTTTTTTCCGGCTAGGGTTTATTTAAATTGGTTTAGCTTGTGCTTAGTCGAGTTTGTTTTGAAATCAGCATGTTAATATCTCGTTAAATTGCAGTGTTAATTGGTTTAAAAGGTTTGAATCTCAGAAAATGGATCATTCATTGGCTAATACATGTTAATGTTTGTTTGAAATGTTTAAGTGTTATGTCATTTCTCATTTTATCTCAATGATTTATTTGACTTTAGGATTGATTTAAGGGTTAATTGCATAAATGTTTGGTCCTTGCAATCTGTGAAGTTGTGCCAATCTTGGTCTTTGTTTGTTAGGTCTAAGTCATGAACAAATGGAAGTTTAGGGGGTTCAATAGAATAAATAAAAACTTAAGGGGTCTGGGAAGGGTATGAAGCACGTTTTTGGATAAGGCTAGTACAAGAAGCTTCTAGAATAGGGGGTCAACTGTCCCTATTTGGTTAGCACAAATATGCTGAGCCAATAAGGGACAGCCAACTGTCCCAGTTAGGTAGAAGATGCCTTTTGCGGGCTGGGAATATTTCGTTGATTGGTTTTTGAGCACATGGCCTTAGAGGCCTATAAGTAGTGCCCTCCCTTCACTCTCAAAAACAGACTTAGAGCATCATTTTCTACAGTAAAAATTTTGAAAATAGATCAGAAATCTCGACCCTAGATAAAAATCCCTAAAAGTTCCGGCACTATTCTAAGTCTTCTTCTGATTTTCATAAAAAATATTAGAAGGACTTCTTTGAAATTCCTGGGTTTGATCAAGGTTGAAACATGGTTTAAGTGGTAGAAGTTGTGTTGTTGCTCCTGGATTTCTATTTGCTTTCATTTATTCTGACTTCAGGGTTCTTTTCTACTATTTGCTGTATTCAGGTATTCCTCGTGAGCTTGAAATGCAAAAGTGAAGAACAATATGCTTGGTTTAAAGTTGAAAATTCTAGAATTTATTTGGTTTAATGTCTTCTTTGTTTCCTTCTTTTGTTTGTAGTTTTCTTGCCATCTGTTTAGGTTTGCTTAGAAATGATGTTTTAGTTTATAGTTAAGTCACATTGTTAAGCTTGAAGGATAGAGTTGTTTAGTTGTTTCATGTGGATCTGAACAGTTTGATATACCTAGGGTTGTAATCATTTGGGACTTTGTTCAAGTTTGTAGGATATATGTTCATATGATTGGTTGTTAGGCATGATTTTTGTCCATGAACAAACTTCAAAACTGATTCCTTGTTAATCAATAGCGACTGCATGCTTACTAAAACTTCTGTACATGTAACGATGCAATTAATGAGTAGTTTACAATTCCAGATGTATCCCCCTAACATTAATAGGTAAAATCATAAGTCAAAAGTGTGTGACAAGGTCGTTTAACTGTTAAGCTTTCCAGAGATTCGCATGTTATGTTGTGGTGTGTGGATCATGGTTAGTTGGGCCTCATTAGGGCCTATATGTTTTGAAGTATCCTGGGCTGTATGTGATTAAAAAGATTCGAGTCTCAATTGGGCCTAGTGCTGGCCCATCGGAGACAGCCCAGTCGAAGTTCCATCTTTGGGACTCTTCTGTCACAATTTAACTTATGTTTTGACTTTGATTCAATATTTAAATCAACTTCATTGATGGGTTTCATTAAGTATGCTTCTAATCTGGTTAGAACATGCCTTAAATGTTGGGAATTCATTTTAAAAGGGTTGGGCTCAGTGCTAGCCCAATCGAATCGGCCAATTAGGCTGTATTCTCACCTCCACCCATTTTCTTGGGCTTGGTTTCAGCCTAGTTCCCAGCATGGACCCCAAACCTTCTTGATAATAATTGTGCATTTTTATCTTTTGCAAGTATGAATGTCCCTTAAGCCTAATTAAGTGTAACTCTTTTAATTGTATAAGAGGTGTTCCATCCTAATTAAATCACCCATGGCCCTCACAAATATTGTAACTTAGCTATTAAAAATGAACATTCGTAGAAAAGCCTTTAGGCGCGTTTAATATATTATTGTGATTGTGTACACGTTCTCGTGACATAATTACGATTCTAAAAACCAATTCGGAGTATGCGTTCGCGCAACTTCGACTAACTTTCTCAATAATAATAAAATTATTATTAATATAGTCCGCTTTAATTAAATTTAGTTCTTTAGACCGAGGTGTGCCATCCATAATTGAACCCCTATGGCCTAATGTTAATTTTGTAACTTAAATATTAAAAATGAGTGTTTGTAGTTTGCTTTAGGCACGTTTAATATACCGTCGTAGTTGTGTACACGTTTGCGTGACATAATTACGATTTTTAAAATCAAAATCGGAGTATGCGTTCGCGCAACTTCGACCAAACTTTCTTAATGGTAATAAAGCGTAATTAATTGTGGACACGTTCGCGTGACATGATTTTTGACGCGCTAAACGAATGGGTACACGTACGCGTGACCTGTTTTAAGATAATTTCTTAATTAAAAAGGCAAATGCACATAGGTTCAAAAAATAAGTAATTAAACAATTTGGATTAAGCCAAGTATGATCAAAGCGACCGTGCTAGAACCACGGAACCCGGGAATGCCTAACACCTTCTCCCGAGTTAACAGAATTCCTTACCCGGATTTCTATGTTTCGTAGTCATTTAACAGTCAAATTTCCTCGAATCGGGATTCTAAACCGGTGACTAGGGACACCATAAACTATCCCACATCTTAAATAATAATCCCATTTCGATTGTCATTTAAATTGGAAATAAACTCCCTTATACCCCTTCCGGGGGTAGTAAAAAGGAGGTGTGACAGCTCTGGCGACTCTGCTGGGGATCGAACCCAGAATCTATGGTTCAGGGTTCAAGAATTCGAGCTTGTTAGTATGATTTTGCTTGGCTCTATTTACTGTTAATATTACTGTATTTTGTGAACCTAATATGCTAATTGCTGTTTAATTACCATTTCGATATTATGTGACATGTATTAAAATGCCTTCTTACGCCACCCTTTCGAGTCTTCTAAAAATAGGTGCAGATGTACGCGTGGCCCACTTTCTGTTAGAATTCATACCAATTAGAATGGGGCATGGATCACCAACAAGGCCGAGCAGACTTTTGTGCTCCCGATACGTTGCCCCCACCTCGGCTCGAGCTGTCCGCTCGGGTAAGCCCAGTCTAGAACACAACCCCAAGTTCAAACCTAGAAGAACATAACCTCATGCCGGATCCCTAGTAGGAACGCTTGTTTGCATCACGTGCATTTAACTCAGGGGACTCAACACAGGGGTTTGGGTCCGTCTAGGACAGGTGTACCCAAAATAACAGACCATCCTGATGCATCTTACGTGCTATGTGAACATTTATTTGTTTCGGCCTGGATGCTGACCGGCTATGAAAGACAATCAGGGTAAAGCCAAGAGTGGCATAGAAGGGAAATAAACCCGTTTAAAAAAAAATTCTCGGTATTTGAAAATATCCCGAAGCTCTGCCGAATTTTTTTGAAAAAAAAAGAGAAAAAGCAAAAAGAGTCATTTCAAAACGAGTCACTCATGTTTTCTTTCAAAATTTTGTCAAAACTGCCCGAACTATGTAGGTCTGATTCCCACCGGATGTGGGATACATAGGCAACCTACATAGGGTTCGGCCTCTTTTTGCAAAATTAATCAAATAAAATGAAGTCGTAGGTAGGGCTCTATGTCAAGAATAAGCCGACCCAGCTTCGGTGCCGTTCTCACCGAGATAGCCTTAGAATATTTTTCAATTGTCGAAGGGCTATTTTTGTAGAGAACGAACAAATCTGTCAGTAAGGGGTCATTTTTCTAAGTGTCTTCCCCCGACCTCAAAATTTACTTTATTGCGAAGGGGCTACATTTATGAAAGCATCCACTTTTGTGTAGAAGGGGAAATGGTCATTTTCTTTTGCTCATTCCTTGGTAGTCAAAAACTATTTCCTCAAAAATCTATTCAGAGGCAACCCTAACCCTAACCATTCATAGGTACCAAGATGAATATTGTCCAGGACCCGAAACTACTAATCATAGAGCAGGCTCAGTTACAGTTGCGCATGTGGTGGTATGATTTGGATAAAGATTGTCCAGACTGGGTAAAGGAACAGTTGGGTGCTCTCACCGACATTTTGGAAATCAAACCACAGGAAGATTTGATCAAAGCTTTGGTAACCTTTTAGGATCTTGTGCATAATGTCTTTCGTTTCTTGGATTTTGAGCTCACCCCTACACTGGAAGAAATAGCTGGGTACATCCATTTTGGCTGGGACTTGAGAAAACAACAGCTGATATTCCCAAGAGCCCCATCAGTGCATAAATTCTTTGACCTTCTTAATATTAGCAGACAAATGAAGAAGGTTCATGTGGACAATAGATGTTGTTCCTTTATATGACATAAATCATATATATGACAACAACAAAGGGTTATTCGATGTTGATGGGTTTGCGGAGTGTCCAGGAGTACGCACCACAGAGGGTCATAAGGCAGTTAGGGAGATATCAGGTGGTACCTGAAGATGCAGATCTAACCACCCAGGTCATCGAACTCCATCCAGAGGCCGCATTGCCGGAGGCTTTAGTCCAGCATGATTGGAACAGTTGCCGGTATCTGAAAAATGGCACCCAGGTACCAGATGTTGCCAAAGGGGAAGTGAATCCGAATTATGCAGCGTGGTTTGATAGAAAATCAGGTGCAAGCAATGAGCCAGAGCCCGAACCAGAGCCTGAGAGACCATCAAAGAGACCGCATGTACAGGCCTTTGATGACAAAGTCAAGGAAAGGTTGGCCTGGGGAGAGAGGGAGAAAAAGTACCAAGCTACCATTCATACTCTTGAAGAGAAATTGAGAAACGTTGAGTTCAATAATGATCTACATGCAAGAAGCTGAAGGAGAAAGAAGGAAATTGGCCCAGGAAAATGAAGCCCTATGAGCTCAAATTCAAAGAATGAAAATCGCCGTCGAAAATCCGGCCAGAAGTAGACAAGATGAGAAGCTCATAAACGGCCTTAGGAGAAAGGTGGGTAATTACGAGGCTGACCTGGAAAAGACTGAAAAAGAGTTAGCTAAAGTCCAAGCCAAGTTAGCTAATAATGTAGAAGGACGGGCAAGTTTCGTCCGACAGCTGAAAGAGAAGTACGATAGAAGAATGGTGTGCCTAAAGAAAAGAATCAATGTCCTGGAAAACGAAATGACCAAGCAGGCAAGAGAATTCAAAGCAGAAAGGGAACATTGCTATGCCCTGATGTCGCAATTAGAAAAGGACCTGCAGCAGCTTCAAGAACAAAATCATAATGCTGAACAAGTTTTGGGGGCCCGATCTCAGCAGATTGGACGGTTGCTACAAGAGAAAGGTATTATCAGGGAAAGGGTTAGGAGGATTGCGGACTACATTTTGATGAAGTGTAACGAGTGTGAAGACATGACCCAGTCCATGTTCTTTGCCTCAGTTATGATTTTTGTCCGACAGATCATGGATGACTTATTTCGTCTCCAAGAAGACCTGGCGCATAGGCCTGCAACAAAGCAACTGGAGCACCAGGGGAAGCACTTATGTATTCTTGATTTTATTGTCCGAGTATGTTGCAGTTTCTTTTAGAGTCTGTTAGTCCATTTTGAGTCTTGTTTTAGTTTCTGAAAATGTTCGAGTCTGTAGGGAAGTCATTGTAATCAGGATGTTTCTATCTTGTTTTATTTTATAAAATTTGAAGAAAAGAAAAAAAATGTGTCTTTCTTTTATTTATCCCCAGAACTACGCTTGGTCTGATTCATGAGGCATGATGATACGTAGGCAATCCGCATAGGATTCGATCATAACCATAAAATGAAAAAGAAAAAAGAGTGAAAATAAAAGAAATTGAGGGGAAGGAAATAATGGCAAAACAAGAGAGGAAAGACAATGCGAGAATAAAAGAAGGGAAAAGAACCAACAAAGAAAGTGAAAAAGAAAAAAGAGTGAAAATAAAAGAAATTGAGGGGAAGGAAATAATGGCAAAACAAGAGAGGAAAGACAATGCGAGAATAAAAGAAGGGAAAAGAACCAACAAAGAAAGGCGGGAATGAAAAGGAAAGCGAGAAAGAAAAATGCAAAATGAAAAGAATTAGTGAAAGCCGGGATGAAGCAAGCAGCCGTTCAAATACATAATAGAAATGGTTAACTGCTTAGGTGCATTGCATCTCCAATGTGCGGTTGCCTATCTGTTAAGCTCTTAATCTATAACAAGTTTGCTTGTTGTCATCAAGTCCAGGCAGGTGGTTAGCTTGTTCGGCATTTTGGCAACCCGCCCGTACAACACCAGGTCTAAAAACAAGTTGATCATGGCTGGCCAAGAACTGGACGCAAGTGTTATTGATCCGTCGAGAGAGGTGGAAGAGTCTAAGGTTAGTCTGAAAGAGGAGCTACACAAGTTGAAACATCAGATGGCCGAAATGTACCAAGCATGGGTGAAAGGGCATCCCCTACCATCATACCCTGCCAACCCTGCTTTCATCCCACCATTAGATCAATTACAAGAACCTCCCACTGTTGATTCATCCCCACAACATGCACCAGGCTTCACCCATTACCACCACTATCAGGGCACCACTTCCCAAACCACACATGCACCACCAGCCAAAACAACCCCATACCCCCCTCCACCAGCCACCCCTATTTTCGTAGCACCTCCGCCAGCTACACTCTATCGATCCTCCAGTGAGCCATTATTCCAGACCCAAGATAATCAGTACTATCCCCCGGAGCCTACTTTCAAGGCCCCAGATCATTACTCCTAAACTCCTCGTTTCGACCTCCCTGTTGAGACTGAGAAACCGCCTAAAAACCCGGAACATGAAGAGATGTTCAGGAAGGTAAGAAGCCTAGAACAATCGTTCAGAAATATGCAGGGATTGGGAGGCCAACTGAGCATGGCCTACAATGATTTGTGTCTGTTTCCTGATATCCAGTTACCTACTGGATTAAAAATGCCCAAATTTGACTTATATGAGGGGCACGGGGACCTTGTGGCCCACTTAAAGGGATTTTGTAAGCAAACTGGGAGGAGCCGGTGGGAGAGTTGAGCTATTAATGGCATACTTCAGCCAGAGTCTGAGTGGCGCGACATTAGAGTGGTACACGTGTTAGGATCACAGCAGATGGTATACCTGGGATGATCTGGCCCAAGCATTCGCGCGCCACTTCAAATACAACATAGAAATCGTTCCAGATTGTTTATACCTGACTAAGATAGAGAAGCAACCAAGAGAATGTTTCAGAGAATACGGTTTTCGTTAGAGAGAACAAGCGGCAAGAGTCAACCTTCCGATGGAGGAAAACGAAATGGTGGAGTACTTTCTGCAGGCTCTGGAGCCTACTTACTTTAGCCATCTGATATCGGCCATAGGCAAGTCTTTCAATGAGGTAGTGAAGATGGGCGGCATGGTGGAAGAAGGGCTTAAATCAAGCAAAATCATGAGCTACTCGGCCATCAAAGCAACCACCCAAGCCATTTAGAATGGTACTGGAGGAGTGATCGGAAAGAAGAAGAAAGAGGATGTGGCAACAGTTCACTCACGATCGTGGTTTGGACCGAGGGGCAAACCACACCATTATACCCAGCCTCGACCCCATCACCGAACCTACACCCAAACCCCATATAGTCCACCGCAACATTACTTTCCATCACCAAACCCTCAGTATTCTGTCCACCACGCCCAGTCATACACCCAATCTCCTTCTCACCCACAATGGCGTGCCCCGGCCCCACAAAACACCTACCCAGCTCCACAAAAATCTTACCCACCTCCACGAGCCTACCGAAACCCTGCCGGTCAAGGTTTCCAGCCCAAGCCAGTATTCAGAAATGAGAGGTTGCAGCGTAAGAAAACTTTCACCCCGTTGGGGGAGTCTTATACCAGCTTATTCTAGAGATTGAGGCAGTTGGATGTGCTAAGGCCGATCGAGTCAAAATTGCCAAACCCTCCTCCAAAGAATCTTGATTACTCCATAAGCTGTGCATATTGTTCTGGTACTCTGGGGCATGATACGGAAAAGTGCTGGCACTTGAAAAATGCCATTCAAGAGCTCATTGACACAAATCAGATTGTGGTCCAAACTCCCGAAGCACCCAACATCAATCGGAACCCATTGCCAACCCATGATGAAACAAACATGATCGAGATAGTACACAAGGAGGGGGAGCCCAAAAAGCCTTCACAATCTGCCATGATGATTCGGTCTAGTGAGGTTAAGCTAGTCAAACGAAAAATTGTCACAAAAGCAATGGTTGGAGGATCAGTGAACAAGCTAAGCATGAAAAACGGTGAGCCATCTGTGGTAGATGAGAAGAGATCCCCAAGTGATGCTGTAGCAAAGCAAGAAAAGTCAAAGGTGATCATGCCAGGATTGGCGAATAAGCCTATCATAATTGTAGAGGGTGCCCGTACGGACCCTATCATCATCAAGCCTACGACCCAGCTTCCAGTAATCAACACCAAGGCTATCCCATGGAACTATGAGCGGGTGATAGTGGCCTATAAGGGGAAGGAAGTGAAAGAAGAAGTTAATGAAGCCCAGGGATTAACTCGTTCGGGGAGATGCTTTGCCCCGGAAGAGTTATGGAAAGCTAAAACACTCAGAGATAATCCAGTTCTAGTAAAGAAACCAGTCACTGAAGAAGAGGCGAAGGAGTTCTTGAGAAAAATGAAGGTACAAGATTACTCCATCGTGGAACAATTGAGAAAGACTCCTGCTCAGATTTCGTTGCTATCATTATTGATCCATTCAGATGAGCATCATCGGGCCCTGATGAAAATTCTGAACGAAGCTCATGTCCCCGATAAAATTACAGTGAACTAATTGGAGAAGATTGCCAACAAGATATTTGAGGTGAACATGGTCACCTTCTCTAATGACGAGTTGCCCGTGGAAAGTACCAAGCACAACAAAGCTCTCTATCTTACAGTGAAATGTGAAGATTCTGTGGTCACTAGGGTGCTGGTGGATAATGGTTCTAGTGCGAACATTTTCCCTCTCTCCACTCCGCACAAGTTCAAAATCGATACTGAAAGGGTCCACAAGAACAGTATATGTGTCCGAGGTTTTGACGGAGGGGGAAAAGATTCTGTTGGAGATATTGTGCTTGAACTGACAATAGGGCCAGTTGAATTCACCATAGAGTTCCAGGTACTGGACGTGTCCGTCTCTTACAATTTGCTATTAGGTCGGCCCTGGATACATGCTGCCAAAGCAGTCCCGTCCACTTTGCACTAGATGGTCAAGTTATAGTGGGACAGATAGGAGATTGTCATGGATGGTGATGAGAGCTCGGTTGCTTACAGTGATACCTCCGTCCCGTTTATTGAGGCCGAAGATGATCAGGGGCCTTGGGTCTACCAAGTTTCTGATACAGTGCCAGTTGAGAAGGTTCCAGAAGGGAAATGTATTCCAACTCCAAAGTTAGCCTCCACATCTGTCATGGTGGCGTCTGAAATGCTGAAGAATGGTTTTGTGCCAGGAAAAGGCCTGGGCGCTTCTTTACAAGGTATCGTGCAGCCAGTTTCTCTGCCTAAAAACTTGGATAAGTTTGGTCTAGGATACAAACCCACAGCGGCAGACGTGAAAAGGGATAAAAAGTTGAAACTGAAGGCGTGGGCACTTCCGAAGCCTATCCCGCGTCTTTCCAGGTCATTTGTCAAGCCCGGTGCCATGAAACACCCAGTGTCAACAGTTCCAAATCCTGTGGTTGACGTTGATGAAGAGTTAATTGAAAGGTTCCAGAGGTGGTTTGATTATGTGAACATGGTGAAAATTGGAGAAGGTTCCAACAAAGCGGATGTGCAGTTTGTCGGGCCGAAAGTAAAGCTTAACAATTGGAAGGCTACTCCTTTCCCTACTCGGAAGGAGTTGTGGTAGTTTGCTTTGATTTTCTTTTTGTTATCTGGATTATTCAAAGGGTTGTAACCCATATTTAAATTCTGCCTGTTTTGATTGTCAAACCCTTTATATTCTTCTATTTTCGGTGGAATCCAATTTTTCTTCTTTTATTGTTATTCCCAATATATGTTTCAATTTGTTTTCCTTTATACAATTCTTGTTATGCTGGTTCTAATGAAATGACATGTATGCGGAGTTTTTAGCCTGATCTTGAAAGCTAATCTAATCATGGAATAATGAAACATAGTTCTGAATATGATAAAAGATGTGCTTGAGGAAATAAATAAAGATTCTCGCATTTCGAGATAACTTGAAGCTTGAATTGAGTGAAACTGAGGCAGCTAGTTTGGGAAATCAAGAGGTTGATAAGAGCATACAACAGAGAAATGTCTCCCAAACAGTTTGAGATAGATCAGTCAGTGTTAAAATGCATTCTTCCACATCAAGCGAGGCTAAAGGCAAGTTTTCCCCAAACTGGCCGGAGCCGTTCGTGATAACGAGAGTGTTGTCCAACGGTGCTTTGTATAGATATAGAAGGAAAGTGTGTAGATATGGCTATCAATTCTGATGCAGTAAAAAGATATTATGTATGATTTCTTTGGTTTAAATTGTGTTATTTGTACTTGGCATGTTTCGAAGATTGGAATGACAAAGGCATTTTATTCTGCTATCTAAACACTTTATTCGTTGTTACCCCTTTTGAGCCTTTTATTTTCTTTCATACCCCTCATTTGGAATCAGAAGCAATGTTTAGAAGTACAAGATAGAGAAGAAAGGAAAACAGAAGAGAAAAGAGAAAGAAAGAAAAAAAAGAGAGAAAGAAAAAGAAAAGAAAAATAACAAAAACAAAGCAAATCATATGTCATGAACTACGTTCGACCTCATTCATTTTAAGGATACGTAGGCAGCCTCACGGTTTGGTCCCATCAAAATAAAAATTCAAAAGCCCCCAAGAAAAGAAACTGGGGCAGAAGTTGCGGTTTTGTAAAAGATCCGACTCCAAAAGTTTTATTTTCGAACCTATTCAAGTTGTTTTGAGCCTTTATGATATCCTTTCTTTCTAACCCTATCCAGAAGCCCACATTACGATCTGAAGAAAGACCTTTCGATCAATCTTCGAGGGATGCCAAGTCGAGCAAGTAGAGGTATGATTCATATCAGGGTCAACACTCCGTTCTACGCAGTAAAAATAAATAAATGAGAGAGTCTTATTGGTGAAAACCCTCACGGGCACCGTAAGGCGACGGAAGTTGAGAGAAATCAAAATGTGAGAGTATTATTGGTGAAAACCCTCACGGGCACCGTAGGGAAGCGGTGAGTTGAGAGATGAACAATTGAGAGAGGTTTGCTAGTGAAAACCCTTCAGGGCGCCGCAAGCCGAATAAGGTTGTTGACTTTGCAAAGGAATTGGATTATGGGAACCCCATGCATGAAGTGTGAAGACTGAAAGGTGATTGACTGAATGGACTAGGCTGATTAATCCAAAATGCATGTCATGATCATTGATGCCAGCAGCCTCACTCAGATAAGTCCCTTCTCCTTTTCCTCCTCAAACAGTCATTCCATTTTGATTTTTCTTCTTTATTCATAACCCTCAAAGTCATTGCATTTCATTTCCTTTTGGGTCTACTTTCTCTAAGGCTTTTCCAATTATAGCCTTGCTAAGCAAACAAGAAAGGATTGCAAAGCTTATTACTAATTTCCAAATTGCACAAAGCAAAGTGCGGCCGAAGCATGCCAAAAAACAGCATGATACAAACTGGAAAATAAGGTGTTAGCCGAGGTTCAAGTGATCGAGTGGTTTCGTGAATTGTGTGGAGAAATACAGAGGTTCAGATGGGGAAGACAAATATGTTAATGCAACAGGTTGAGTATAGGGCACTCAAGTCATTCAGGGTTCTGTGGTTAAGGTTCAATGAGAAGGTGAAACAATTCCTTGCCAGTCGGATGCAGCTGAGCAGAACAAAGCATGGCAGTGGAAAGGCCACCCTTAGCAGGAATACCGCAAACTAACCACCACATTTTCAAACTAACAAGATTTTTCTTTTATTGAAACAGGGGCAGGAAATTTCGTTTGTTCCGTAGAAACCCTCCGTGAGTAAAGCAGGTGCCCGACAGGCTCGGCCATAAGTTTTTAGTACCCTCCTGGATAACGGGATTTAGTAAGTTTTGAGACCCTCACAAATGATAAGGTCTGACGAGAGTTCCACTTTTGGGAAATTAATTTAGCATTTAAGTTTTCACTTTTGAGATGAGACGTGGTTTGAAATTTTCAGGATAAGGGAATTTATCTTAGAACTTATTTTCATAACAAGAGTCGGCTAACATTCTCAAATGTTCCCAACATCAAACTGGGGCAGAAAAAGTTTCTTTTGTTTGTCTGTTTTGTTGTAATCAGGCTCCCACTTGGAGAACAAGGGAAGACAACACAAGTTTCAAGGGAAAGCAGTTTCAAAGGAAGACAGTTTGAGGTTCAGCAATCAGGCGCCCACCTGGAGAACAAGGGAAAGCAGCTCAATTTTCAAGAGGAAGACAGTTCAAGTTCAGCAATTAGGCGTCCACCTGGAGAACAAGGGAAAGCAGCTCATGTTTCAAGAGGAGGAGAGTTGAAGTTCAGCAATCAGGCGCCCACCTGGAGAACAAGGGAAAACAACTTAAGTTTCAAGAGGAAGACAGTTCAAGTTCAGCAATCAGGCACCAACCTGGAGAACAAGAGAAAGCAGCTCAAGTTTCAAGAGGAAGACAGTTCAAGTTCAACAATCAGGCGCCCACCTGGAGAACAAGGGAAAGCAACTTAAGCTTCAAGAGGAAGACAGTTCGAGGTTCAGCAATCAGGCGCCCACCTGGAGAACAAGGGAAAGCAGCTCAAGTTTCAAGAGGAAGACAATTCAAGTTCAGCAATCAGGCGCCCACTTGGAGAACAAGGGAAGCAGCTCGAGTTTCAAAAGGAAGACATTTCAAGTTCAGCAATCAGGCGCCCACCTAGAGAACAAGGGAAAGCAGTTTAAGTTTCAAGAGGAAGACAGTTCGAGGATCAGCAATCAGGCACCCACCTGGAGAACAAGGGAAAGCAACTTATGTTTCAAGAGGAGGACAATTTGAGGTTCAGCAATCAGGCGCCCACCTAGAGAACAAGGGAAATCAACTCATGTTTCAAGAGGAAGACAGTTCAAGCATCAGCAATCAGGCGCCCACCTAGAGAACAAGGGAAACAGCTCAAGTTTTAAGAGAAAAGCAGCTCAAATTTTGAGGGAAAGCAGTTCGAGTTTCAGCAATCAGGCGCCCACCTAGAGACTAAGGGAAGATAGTTCAAGTTTCAAGGGAAAAGCAGTTCGAGTATCAGCAATCAGGCGCCCACCTGGAGAACAAGGGAAAGCAGCTCAAGTTTCAGGGGAAAGCAGTTCGAGTTTCAGCAATCAGGCGCCCACCTGGAGAACAAGGGAAGACAATGCAAGTTCAAGGGAAAGCAGTTTCAAAGTAAGGCAGTTTGAGTTTCAGCAATCAGGCGCCCACCTAGAGAAACAAGGGAAAACAGTTCAAGGGAAAGCGGTTCAAGATTCAAAGGAAAACAGTTCAAGCATCGACAGTCAGGCGCCCACCTGGAGAACAAGGGAAAACAGTTCAAGTTTCGAAGGAAGACAGTTCAAGTTTTGGCAATCAGGCGCCCACCTAGAAAACAAGGGAATTCACTTTAGAATGCAATTCAAGTCAACAACAAAGGAAGCTCACGTGGAGAGTACAAGTCAACTGTTGAAGATGTACCACAGAGCCGCAGAAACTGCAAGATCAAGTGTGAAGATATGTAGATAGGATTCTTGTAACTCATAGATCATAGTCTACTCTAACTTCTTCTGTTTTGTCTTGGTGTAATAAGGAGTTCAGCAAGTAGTAGCAGCAGGAACAGTGAAATCACAGCTTCTCGATAGTCCTAGCCACCAAAACTTCCCGAACTACACGGACCTGATTCCTTTATAGCCAAGGATATGTAGGCAACCTCGGAAGAAAGGTTCGGTCAAATCTTTCAAAAAATGCTTCCCACAGAGTATTCAAACGGGTAAAAATCGCTCATATCTGCGCACTTTATCTTTGCATGAAAACTCTTCCTGTTTCCGAGCAATGAGGGGAGCTGCGAGCACGTGATTTTTTCCCTATATGAATTACTCCTATAAAATCCTAGAAAATAAATTTTTTCCAATTATTTGCCATTTTATAGGATTTTTGTAGGGTTTATTAATTGTTTGCTTTTTTTGTGCACGTTTAATTTCCATTAAAAATCATGAAAAATGCCAAAAATACCATGCATGGCATTTAGGTTTTGTTTTTACATTTTTAGGATTGATCAGTCAATTATTTGTTCCATTAATTTTGCCCTTTTTGCTTCGCCGGAGTTTCTTCAGAGTTTGACCCAAAACATACATTGGTCGATCGTTCTTGACAAGAACGATTGATTAATGTTGATTTTGGATCATTACCAAAACCCGCCGGATTGTGGTTCGTTGGCAGCGACTGGCCAGGTGTTCCGAGTCCAAGTGGTTAATTACGATAGAATAGGTAACTTCTTGTTTAACAACTTTTCTTTCCTTTGACTGATTTCTTGTTGTGGTTGATCTGTTCGTAGTTGCATGATTTAGGGTTTTAATTTTTAGAATTGTTTGTTAACTTCTGTTCTTAATCATCGATGTTAGTCAGTAGTTTAGGGTTAATTTATGCATTTTCCATCAGAGTCATTAGATGTTCATTTTTTTTCGGCTAGGGTTTATTTAAATTGGTTTAGCTTGTGCTTAGTCGAGTTTGTATCATCACGTTAATATCTCGTCAAATGGTAGTGTTAATTGTTTCAAAGGGTTCGAATCTCAGAAAATGGATCATTCATTGGTTAATACATGTTAATGTTAGTTTCAAATGTTTAAGTGTTGTGTCATTTCTGATTTCATCTCAATGATTTATTTAGGTTTAGGATTGATTTAAGGGTTAATTGCATAAATGTTTGGTCCTTGCAATCTGTGAAGTTTTGCCAATCTTGGTCTTTGTTTGTTAGGCTAAGTCATGAATAAATGAAAGTTTAGGGGGTTCAATAGAATAAATGAAAACTTAAGGGGTCTGGGAAGGGTATGAAGCATATTTTTGGATAAGGCTAGTACAAGAAGCTTCTAGAATAGGGGGGCAGCTGTCCCTATTTGGTTAGCACAAATATGCTGAGCTAATAAGGGACATCCAGCAGTCCCAGGTAGGTAGAAGATGCCTTTTGCGGGCTGGGAAGATTTCCTTGATTGGTTTTTGAGCACATGGCCTTAGAGGCCTATAAGTAGTGCCCTCCCTGCACTATCAAAAACAGACTTAGAGCATCATTTTCTGCACTAAAAATTCTGAAAATAGATAAGAAATCTCGACCCTAGATAAAAATCCCCAAAAGTTCCTGCACTAGTCTAAGTCTTCTTGTGATTTTCATAAAAAATATTAGAAGGACTTCTTTGAAATTCCTAGATTTGATCAAGGTTGAAACATGGTTTAAGTGGTAGAAGCTGTGTTGTTGCTGCTGGATTTCTATTTGCATTCATTTCTATTGACTTCAGGGTTCTTTTCTTCTATTTGTTGTATTCAGGTATTCCTCATGAGCTTTGAAATGCAAAAGTTAAGAACAATATGCTTGGTTTGAAGTTGTTCCAGAATTTATTTGGTTTAATGTCTTCTTTGTTTCCTTCTCCTGTTTGTAGTTTTCTTACCATCTGTTTAGGTTTGGATCTGAACAGTTTGATATATCTAGGGTTGTAATCATTTGTGATATGTTCATATGATTGGTTGTTAGGCAAGATTTTAGTCCATGAACAAACTTCGAAACTGAGTCCTTGTTAATCAATAGCGGCTGCATGCTTGCTAAAACTTCTATACATGTAATAGTGCAATTAATGAGTATTTTACAATTCCAAATGTATCCCCCTAACATTAATAGGTAAAATCATAAGTAAAAAGTGTTTGACAAGGTCGTTTAAGTGTTAAGCTTTCCAGAGTTTTGCATGTTATGTTCTGGTGTGCGGATCATTGTTAGTTGGGCCTCATTAGGGCCTATAGGTTTTGAAGTATCCTGGGCTGTATGTGATTAAAGAGATTCGAGTCTCAATTGGGCCTAGTGCTGGCCCATCGGAGTAAGCCCAGTCGAAGTTCCATCTTTGGGACTCTTCTGGCACAATTTAGCTTCTGTTTTGAGTTTGATTCAAGGTTTAAATCAACTTCATTGATGGGTTTCATTAAGCATGCTTGTAATCTGGTTAGAACGGGCCTTAAATGTTGGGAATTTGTTTTAAAAGAGCTGGGCTCAATGCTAGCCCAATCAAATCGGCCAATCAGGCTGTATTCTCACCTCCGCCGTTTTCTTGGGCTTGGTTTCAGCCCAGTTCCCAGCATGGACCCTAAACCTTCTTGATAATAATTGTACATTTTTATCTTTTACAAGTATGAATGTCCCGTAGGTCTAATTAAGTGTAACTCTTTTAATTGTATAAGAGGTGTGCCATCCTAATTAAATCATCCATGGCCCTCACAAATATTGTAACTTAGCTATTAAAAATGAACATTCGTAGAAAAGTCTTTAGGCACGTTTAATATATTATTGTGATTGTGTACACATTCGCGTGACATAATTACGATTCTAAAAACCAATTCGGAGTATGCGTTCGCTCAACTTCGACCAACTTTCTCGACAATAATAAAATTATTATTAAAATAGTCCGATTTAATTAAATGTAGTTCTTTAGACCGAGGTGCGCCATCCATAGTTGAACCCCTATGGCCCTCATATTAATTTGATAACTTTTATATTAAAAATGAATGTTCGTAGTTTGCTTTAGGCACGTTTAATATACCGTCGTAGTTGTGTACACGTTCGCGCGACATAATTACGATTTTTAAAAACAAAATCGGAGTATGCGTTCGCGCAACTTCGACCAAACTTTCTTAATGGTAATAAAGCGTTATTAATTGTGGGCACGTTCGCGTGACATGATTTTTGACGCACTAAACGAATGGGTACACGTACGCGTGAGCCGTTTTAAGATAATTTCTTAATTAAAAAGGCAAATGCAGATAGGTTAAAAAATAAGTAATTAAACAATTTGGATTTAAGCCAAGTATTATCAAAGCGACCGTGCTAGAACCATGGAACTCGGGAATGCCTAACACCTTCTCCCGGGTTAACAAAATTCCTTACCCGGATTTCTGTGTTTCGCAGACATTAAACAGAGTCAAATTTCCTCGATTCGGGATTCTAAACCGGTGACTTGGGACACCATAAACTATCCCAAGTGGCGACTCTAATCTTAAATAATAATCCTGTTTCGATTGTCAGTTAAATTGGAGAAAACTCCCTTATACCTCTTCCGGGGGTAGTAAAAAGGAGGTGTGACACTACTGTACATGGATCATTTTGGTGACTTTGCAGCTGAGCAATAGCTACTTGTTGTGCTTGCAACATTTCAAAAATGACTTGAAGACTAACGTTTCTTTCATCACCGCACACACTTCATCGCTAAGAGAGCTTACGTCGACATGCACAGCGTTTCGTGAAGTTACGTCGATGGGGACCTGCGCTGCTGCCTCCCCTGGGTTTTGCGGTGGTACATCGGCATCTGGTGGTGCTACCCCTGGGTTTTGCGGTGGTACACCGGCATCTGCTAGTGCTACCCCTAAGTTTTGCGGTGGTACACCGGCGTCAGCACCGTTTTCTCCCTGATGTCCAATGCCGTTGTTTTCGCGTCCATGTGCTGAGTTAGACATTATGACCTGAAATCAGAGATTCTTGGACAAGAAGAAGTGTGAAGAATAACTTGTGTTTTCAGAAAACTAGCACCAAAACAATCACTATTACTTTTAGCCCCACGGTGGGCGCCAAACTGTTTACCTTGAAAATGGTAACTACAATTATATTTGATTTTGTGGTTCTAAAAATACATGATTTATTTAATACTAGTTGTTAGGCAATAGATGCTAGGTTTAAGTAGAGAGAATAAGATATGCAAACCAATGGAGTCACAAGGCTAGGCCTCGAGCTGGCTGAAGCAGGACCTCGAGGTTTAGATGGGGCCAATAACGATGAACTATTGATAAACAATCAATGATGATGAGGGCCTTAAAGATGGCCTTTTACGATTAATAATGTGCAATAAATGAATAACAATAAATGAACAATGTAAGAATAAGCAATAAATATGAAGAACAATTGTTTTAGCAAAGAGAGCATAGAATGTTGTATGCTATTCAATATCAAGGTGCCTTACAAAATGACAAAGGTCCCGTTTATATAGGAGGGGTGAATCCCAACATAGTACATATCTAATAAATGATGAATAAATACTACTAGTACAGCTGTGCAGTGACTCAATATAGAATTTCTTGCAGACTTGGCCAGATCTAATGATGTGGTCTTAGGAGCTTTCCCGCCTTACCATTACGACCGTCGATTTCATGCTGCCTCGAGGTACGCTATGATGAGCCTTCGACACACACTCTCGAGGCGAGTTCTTCGAGGCTGAGCCTTAGTCTATGCTTCGAAGCCCGTCGAGGTCGGCCTTGAAACGCCGTAGAAGCCTTAAAATCGGACTTCCCTGATTTTGACCGTATACAACATCATTTATGACCCATATTACCCTTCCTTTATAATCGTCCTGACCTCGTACTGCTAACCAGATGATGCTTCATAAACTAATGTAACACTAGTCATAAAACACTCTTAAGACTTTTCCAAGTGCACACTCATCCTAGTGACAGTCGCACGAACTTCTTCAAGACCCCTGAAATGGTAGTATATGCATTCAGCAGAATAGAAGCCTCATGCAAATCACATAACCTCAAATCTACTCGTAGGAGATAACCCACCTACATTGCCTCCGACAGACATCTCTCTATGGCACCAGTATAGTCACAACCACTATGCAGTTAATCCTCCTGAGTCGTACTCGTCAACCAGATAAAAGAATACGCTTCATCCCATCCATGAACAACTGAAAAATACACCAACAAGTCTGTATTCTCAGTCAAGACAACATATCGAGATGATAATCACGCATCCATAGTCCCTCACAGTCCATCCACAGCATCACAAGCCGTTAGTGTATAGTAGATAACGAGTGTGCAACATCACGTATGAGTAAATAGGATGAAATTGAAGATACAAGCTTGAAGCTGAAATAAAGTCGCACAATAAGGACAGAAAGATGGGAAGCCTCCTATATGTCTTGTATCTTCTCAAATATAAGTATGAACGTAATCAGACCGATCCACAAGACTCTACTAGACACCTGCTCATGACTTGTAGAACCTATGAACCTAAAGCACTGATACAAACTTATCACGACCCAAAACCCCACCATGTTGTGATGTCACCTAATCTAACCCGCTAGGCAAGCCAAACAGTATGAGTAACAAGTAATCTGAGTGGTCAACAATACGTATAACCGCAAAAAAATTCAGTACAACTACCCCAAGGACTAATAGTACGAGTCATGAGCCCTTTTTATACAGTTTTACAATACAGTTGTGAGAAATAAATACAATATCTATTAGAATGTTGCTTCATAGACATAAATGAAATCCTACACTACTATGAACAAATGGTAGCATGAATCCAGTATGCTGGTATGTCTCTAGTGTAAAGCTCCATATTCGCAGCTACTCTGCTCCGAAATCTGCACGCAAGATACAGATGTGTAGTATGAGTACAACCGTGTCATGACACAAACCGAAGGGTCACGGCATGCACCTGGTGATGTACTCAAATGAGTACCAGCTGTATACGGCGAAATCGGAGGGTCCAATTTCTCATCATTAAAGCACTTCGAAAGATCACCTCGAAGGCTCGAGGCCATGATCGAGCATCCTCCCTCGAGGATCGTCTACACTCGACCTCATGGTGGCACTGATCACTGTGATGGTAGAAACGGGAAGTTCCCGAGGCACACGCCTAGGGCTGACAGAGTCTGCTGGTCTAGTCTGAATCCGAACCAGGGTGTCATCTAGCTGTCCCATCTCCCTATCTTTTTAATTAATTCCTCTTGTACTTCGTTGGGATTCCCCTCCTATATAAAGGGGATCTTTGTCATTTTTTTAGCTCTCTATTGCATCAGTTACTCCACATGAATATACGAAGAACATTCTCTCTGCTTTCTAACATACTTTCTTGTTATTATTGCTTTCATTTATTATCTTCATACTTATTCTTCATTTATTGCTTATCATTGGTCATAAAGAGCCTTTATTAATTTAGACATAACTGTTAGTCATATCCCGATCACCCCCGATAGCTCATTATCGAGCCACTGAATCGACCCCGAGGTCCCCATATCGACAAGCTCAAGGCCTCGATTGTCAGCCTCTCGGTTTGATTATCACCTCATCTTTATCTCTTATTTCGTCTCTAAACTTCATACACATAGCATCATCTGCTTAACAACTAGCATAAAAATAGATCACGTATTTTTAGAGTCCCATCAACAAATTTAATTGTTATTACCATTTTCACGGTAAAATAGATCACGTATCTTTCACGCTTTTTCTTGTCCAAAGATCTTTGATTTCAGGTCGTAACGTCTGATTCAGTGAACAACAATTTTGAGAACCACGAAGAGAATGGTCTGGCTGTTCCAGGTGATGGTGAACCACCACAAAACCTTGAGAATGCACCAGGACCGATTCCAGTGGATGAAGTCTCATGCGACGCTCGACACGTTGAAATAAGCTCCCACACTAACAGGAGCATACACCAAGGCGACCAACAGGAAGCCCAAAAAACCCCAGCTCGGAAGAGCAGGAAGTTAGCCTTCATGCTATTTTTGAAATGTTGCAGGCACAACAGCTGGCTATTGCTCAGCTGCAAAGTCACCAGAAAACTCCTAGCACGTTAGCACTGGGGACAGCTCCCCCAGCCGAACAGGTACCGGAGAGATCAAGCAATAATGGGTCGATAGCCGATCCCGTCATCGTAAAAATGCTCGAGGACATCACCAGAAGGACCGAATCGGGCGAGAAAATGATAGAAGCCAACGATAAGAAGGTCGAGACTTACAACTCCAGGGTCGACCAAATTCCAGGAGCGCCCCCGATCATGAAGGGCGTAGACTCAAAGAAGTTCGTGCAGAAGCCGTTCCCACAGGAAGCGGCCCCGAAACCCATTCCAAAGAAGTTCAAAATGCCGGAGCTTCCGAAATACAACAGTACCTCGGACCCCAATGAACACGTTACCGCATACACCTGTGCAGTAAAGGGCAACGACATGAAGGACGACGAGATCAAGTACGTCCTGCTAAAAAAATTGGGACAAACACTTTCTAAAGGGGCGATGATGTGGTATCATAACTTGGCCCCAAACTCCATAGACTCATTTGCCTTGTTGGCAGATTCCTTCATAAAAGAGCATGCCGGGGCCATTAAGGTGGCCACCACGAAATCCGACGTCTTCAAAATCAAGCAAAGGGAGAACGAGATACTACGAGAATTTGTATCTCGCTTTCAAATGGAAAGAATAGAACTACCACCGGTCTCCGACGACTGGGTGGTACATGCCTTCACTCAAGGTCTGAATGAGCGAAGCTCGGTAGCTTCGAAGCAGCTGAAAGAGAATCTGGACGAGTACCCCGCCGTGACTTGGTCGGATGTTCATAACCGATACCAGTCAAAAATCAGGATCGAGGACTATCAGCTGGGAGCCCCCTCGGGCTCGGTGTACCCAAGCAGGCTCCTGGTGAAGGAGCCAAAGCCAAACAAAGAAAGATATCAGCTATATATCGAAGACCGAAGGAATGCCCCAAGGCGTAACCCACCTCAAAACGACCGAAGGATAGACCGAGGACAAAATCCTTAGGGACTCATCAACAGAGCCGGATTTGATAGGAACGCAGGACCAGTAGAGGCACCTCGCCTGTCAGAATACAGCTTCAACATCGATATATCGGATATTGTCTTGGTCATCAGCAAAATCAAAGACGCCAAGTGGCCCAGGCCTGTGCAATCACATCCTTCGCAAATGAACCATAACCTAGTGTGCGAATTCCACAACACGGAAGGATATAGGACCGAGGATTGGCGATAGCTCCGGGAGGAAGTGGCCCGGTTACTCGACAATGGTAACCTCCGGGAATTCCTCAGCAACCGAACCAAAAACCAATTTCGGAAAAGAGAAACAACCAAAAAGAATGAGGCGGACAAGTCGCAACATATCATCCACACAATCATTTAAAACACGCTCTCGGATGTTTCCGAATAAAGGACTGTACCGCATCCGCCGAACAAATGCCAAGGTCCAAAAGCGCCATCGCCACTGAGGTATAATAATCCCCCCTTTTTCATTTTATATTTCGCACTAACTCTTATGCAGGCGCCCGATCGAAGCAGTCGAGGCGCTAATACAACTCGAAGACCTTAAGGTTTTAAAGGATCCGTTGCACTCTTTTCCTTCGGCCGAGTTTTTATCCCGAAAAGGGTTTTTACCGGCAAGGTTTTTGACGAGGCAACATCCTTATGCTACCTAAGGAAGACTCAACAAGTATTCAAGGCTTCTTTTGCAATCAACCTCGAAGACTGCGGGGCATCCCCCCCGAAGGCCGTTCATCAAAAAAACCAAGAAACGCCAAATGGGGTCCCAATAGGAAAATGATGTACCGGGCCAAACGGTCGAGCGAGCCGTGTCTGTATAGCCAAGCCTCCAACAGTAAGAACATGTATACTTGTACCAAGTAATCGAATAATACCTTTTTTTGTAGCATTTCACACTCCAAAAGAAACTGAGCGTTTTCGCAAAAAACAATTCCTCCGTCAAAGCGTCCCGAACACTCAGGGACAGGAGTCGACAAATCTATCTCCGAACGACCTCCGAGTCGGGACTCCAAGCTCATAAGCCCTCAATGAGGCAACATAAAAATCATGAAATGACTCCTAGGCCGAAAGTGCCCCGAACACTCGGGGACTGGCATCAAAATCTCAAAAATTGTATGACCTCAGGGTCGGAATCGCCAAAGTCGTAAGCCCTCAATGATGCAACACCATGCTTACAAGTAAACGACTTACGAGCCAGGATGCCCTCATTAACTTGGGGACTATCACCAAGCACCATTCATTACAAAATTCGAGGCAATAAGACACCAAGCGGGCAGACTCGGCCTCGTAAGACCTTCATAAGGTAGCAACAACATCTGTAAGACCTCAAGCAAGGCATGAACTATACTTGTACCAAGTATCTAAAAACTGCAAGACCTCAATGACATGAAAATTTTGTAAGACCTTGCTAAAGGCATAAAGTCGATCTCAAAGTTTAGGCTATATATCGAACTTGTAAGACCCCTAAAAAGGCATACCCTCGATATAAACGCCCAAACTACTTCACTTGGGATCAAAAACGGCTCCGGCCAAGCATAAATGACTACGGTCGTAAGGCTATACCAGCCAAACTAACACGATTTGGGGACGCCCGACTGTTGCTACAAAATCACAGGCCTTCAATTACTTCGAATCTACTTCAAAAAGAACCGGTTAAATAGGCTGCCCTCGACATAGGCAAAAGAGCTTCGACCATGTCAGCTCAAAATCACAGGCTTTGAGATACTCAGCCTCCAAGCTAAACCTCCCGAGGTGCTCGATCATCGCCACAAAACAGCTCATAATCGAGGTTCTTCTCGAACCGTCGAAGTGTTGGGCCAAAATTATTATTGCAAAAAGTCCTTAACGAGGGAAAAACAAAGCCCACCTAAAAGGTCACATCGACCCAAGTCGTAAGAGCAATTGTCGCCGGCCCATGCAAATCTAATAACTTGAGGGTCGAATGAGCTCGAGTCGCAACCCGATTTGGAGACTGAACCCAAAATAGTTAACTGAAGATGCCCTAGAGCAAAAAGCATAAGAGCTCAAATGCCAGCTTACACATAAAAGGTCACATCGACCGGCGGCATAAGAGCCATTATCGCCAGCCTATTGAGCCCTAGGGCCATATCACGAATCGAAGGATTCCTGTCAAATCAAAGACCAGTTCACCTGGCCAAATTCGAGACAGAAAAGAGATACGAAAGAAATAAAGCCGCAAGGGTTTTCTTATACATACAATGATGAAATACAAGCTCCATTTACAGCGCACTATAAAGACTACGTACATAGAGGCAAAGAAAAAAGTAAACATCCCCTTCTTGGGACTATTGCCTGCCGGCCCCATCCTCGCCATCTTCAGCATCAGACAGAAGGAACTTGGCATCGTATTCCTCCGTCTTGGCTTGCTCGATCTCTTCCGAAATATTGAAGCCCCTGGCATGAATTTCCTCAAGAGTTTCCCTACGAGATTTGAACCTCGCAAACTCTTTGCTACTGCTCGCACGGTCGAGAGTTCTCCTCAGCTCAGCTACGGCAAAGGCACCACTCTTCATATAGGCTGCCGTTTTCTTGTCTGTCCTAGTGCCGCTCATTACAGCTTCGACCCGGGCATTCACCACCTCAGCCCTCGCCTTCAAAAGCCCGGACTCAAGCCTCGCTATCATGTTTGATCGCACAGAATCATTCGCACGAGCAGCCCGAATCTGCACCTCAAGGGTGGAAACCTTAGCCAAAGAACTCTCCTTGGCCGCGACTTGGGCATCCGCATGAGCCTGTAGCTCGTTGAACTCATGTTTGGCCCGGCCAACTTCACCCCAAAGTTATTCCAACTCCTCCGTCTTGCTCTCTAACTAGAATATCGAAACATTAATCTCCGAGGATAAAAGGAGGAGCATACATCATCATGAATTGTAAGATACCTGTCTTACGAGGCGGTTCTCGCGGCCTCGACCCCGATCCTCCTCACACCGCATGGATACCAGCTCGCTCTCCTTTCTTGCACAAATGAGCCTAAGGGATTTCTCCCTATCTGAAACTCTCTGCAACTCAGCCTCACAGCGGAGCAGCTCGGACTTAAGCCTGTCAAAGGCCTGCGAAAGAAATTCAATGAGAAAGGAAGAGTATGAGACCGAATAACCCTACGACAGCTTCCAAAGCTTACCATAAAGCCGAGCCGCTGAGCATCGCCAAAGGCCAAGCTAATGTCCGGTGGTTTAGTGTCCCCCGAAGCACCTTTGGTATGGACAGAAGCATGCACCACGTGCTCTTCACCCTTCAAAGTACCTTCAGCAGAAACGGGGAATGTTCTCCCAAAACAGAAGTCTTCGAAGCTGGACGATCGGTCGAACCGCCTCTTCTGAACTGCTGAAAAGGATTCGCCCCGTTGTGGGCCTCCTTACATCCCGGATACCCATTCCGTTTATCATCGACCCTTGACTCATAGGTCGGTAATCTCTCCTCCTCCCCTAGTAGGCACAGCCTCACCTCGGAAAAATGTCCAATACCTGCGATGGCCAAGTTAGTAAGCCAAAAAGGAGAGTGCCACATTGGGGAAATAAGCCACCAAGCGCCTACCATGATGTTTTGCCTCCCATCTCCCCTTGGACAGGTCTCGCCACCTGCGCTATCATGGGTCGAGCAAGCTGCCAGCATAGAGACCATTCGGCCAAATCAGGGACCTCGTCTAGCAGCCAAGGAGTCGCTACGAAAAATGCAACAGAAAAATATCGTCATGGAGCCCGCCTCCGGTCAAAGTGATAGAAATACAGGTACGGCACTTACGTGTGGAATTCCATTTCTCAGGAAAGGGCAAAAACTCTCCAGGAATGATAATGATCGTCTGAGCTCGAATGAACCGGCTCATCCATCCCCGGTCATCGTCCTCACCGTTAACAGTAGGAGACCGGGTGGATCGACGATGCGGAGCAATCATACCCCGATATCGCAGCGGCCGGTATGCCTCACAAGATGGTAGAAGGTAAATTTGAGCCCAGCCTTATCTGCAAAGTACCTTATCGTCTACACTGTCTTCCGAAGGGATGGGTGAACCTGCGCCAAGGTAACCCAGTATCCCTGACAGAACTGAAGCACGACCCGGTCGGGGGGACCCGACACAAAGGTATGCGTATACACGCTCAAGAACACCTCAACATAGGTCATGATGCTCTCCTCATAAGAAGGTACTTGTAGTACCACAGCTTCTCCCCATACGCAATCTTTTTTGATCATTTCGAGATGTTCCTCCCCTGCTGATGAGATGAACCTCGATGCATGCTCCCGATGTCCTTGAACGTAGGGGATTCTCTCCAACGTATAGTCTTTCCTCAAGACAAAGCACCTCGAGGCCCGCACGCCGGGTACCGGCGGTGTACCACCGACCGGACGCAGGACAGATGCGAAACTCCCCTCTCCTTGATGAGCGGATGTTGACGTAACAGTCATGGCTATGATAAAATAAGCAGAGTGGGGTATAGATTTGGACAAAGATTTGGGTCGAAATGACGGAAGAACTACAACAAAGCACCAGGTTATACATAAGAAATAGTTACTCAGAGTAGCAGAATCTCCACTTGAGAAGCAAGTACATGAATATATAGGGGCAAAGCAGCGGCTGCTCGCCTACCTGGAGGGCCAATTAATTCTGGCCATGTTAACGTCACCCTTTTCTTGGGAAATGTACTGGATAGACCACCCCGGGGTCCCATTATCGGATAGCGCGAGCGCTGCTATCCTGCGAGATTCGAGAGGTATTGAGACCTCGAGGGTCTCGATCGCTCCAAGTACGTGCTCCAAAGAGCCAATGTTAAAATTCAAAGGATAACTCCACAAGAGCGACAAAATATAATGATTGGAGAAGTTCGGAACAGGAAAAAACCCCTTTTGTATTGCAAAAAATATATATACAAGGGGCGACTTTACAAAAGTCATTCCCGGGAGTATGTACATAAGCAAAAAAAAGAGAGAGAGAGAGCAAAGCGACACAAGGCCTACTCTTCTTCGCCACTATCTTTTGTACCATCTCCAGCATCCTCATCCGGGGCGATCAAGAGCGCCAACTTTCGCTCCAACTCCCGGGCCTCCTTAATTTTGACTGACAGGTCCACGCCTCCGGCCTCGACCTCCTCCAATGTTTCTGTCCTCTCCTCTTCCCTAGCATGTTCAATGGGCCGAGCCAGTTTCTGCTCAGCTTTTATTGATACGTCACAGGCTATTTGGTTCGCCATGGTTGCGTCCTTCAGATAAGTAGCAACATTTCCTTCAATCTCCGACATGGCCGCAACCAGCGAGGCAATCTCCTTTCGAGCATCTTTGAGAAGATCATGGGTCGATGCCAACTCCGAGGTCACTAGTCATTTTGTTTCCTCAGCCTAGTCTGTGAGTCATGTTGCTCGACCTACAAAAAGAAAGGTAAGCTAGTCGGTGTCGAACTATATGAGCGAAGGTCGGGTCTATGCCAGACAAAGTACCTGCTCAGCAAGACCAGCCTTCTCCCGGAGCGCTCCCTCCAAAGTAGCCCGAAGCTCGCCTAACTCTTCCTCCTTTCGGGCATAATAGGCGTCCAACTCTCGCAATCCCGAGGCAAGCCTTTCAAGCTCTTTTTCACTGCAAGAAAGCTCCTCATGAATCCTGGAGAGGGCGTGATCATACATCTCCTTACACTGCGGCATATCAGAAAAGTTAGGGGAACTAAGAGTAATGCTCGACATAACTATTAGTCATACCCCGTTCGCCCCCGATAGCTCATTATCGAGACACTGAATCGACCCCGAGGTCCCTATATCGACAAGCTCAAGGCCTCGATTGTCAGCCTCTCGGTTTGATTATCACCTTATCTTTAGCTCTTATTTCTTCTCTAAACTTCATACACATAGCATCATCTGCTTAACAACTAGCATAAAAATAGATTACGTATTTTTAGAGTCCCGTCAAGAAATTTAATAGTTATTACCATTTTCACGGTAAACACTAGCGTAACATATCTTTCTTATCATACTGTCATTGGTAACTAGGAAAACATGGCCACAACTCATAATGTATAACTATACGTGAGAAACACTGTAACAATGAACTATCTTTCTTTTACATGAATACATATGGACCGTCAAGGCTTCTGATATACTGTAAAAAATGAACCTTCGTTTACAAAGCCTGTAAGAGCATTTGACATCAAATGGGACAGGGTACCGGCCTACCCATAAGTCTATAGCAAAATTCTGACACGGTGACTCATAGACTCGGCTACACTCCGTATGAGGTGGAGTCTTACCAATCCTTCGATAAATGCTAACCTCGTCTACTATGAAGGCTCGTCAAACTGACTATCTATACCTATAGGCATGAATACAGCATCCCCAACAAAAGGACATCAGTACAAATAATATACCGAGTATGTAAGGCATATAATAAGTATATAAAATACATGGAAGAAACATGGAGTGAATGACTCAACCTATAAGTCCGGATAACTCTGTAACTCATGAAATACTTAGTGTCATGCACATGCATATTAATGTCATGTCTTGCGTAGGTACATGTGTTCATAACATCATCAAGCCTCTGAGGGCATCCCATCATATCATCTCGGCCACTGTGGGCAAAATCATCAACGTATACTAGCTCATTAGGTGGTGGTGCGTATATAACGTTGTAACCTTTTCCCATATCCCATATACATATAATATACATATATACGCGTATATAACACCATCTTACCATGGGAGAATGTACATGTATAAATGAATGCAATGTATGAGGAGTACGTCAATAAAATCTTTCGGAATGTCGTAAGACCATTATGCCTTTGATTAATATCATGTAGTAAACTTTATCAGCTTACATATTTTCTGAGACCCGTGAACAAATGATAGAATAATAGGACACATGGGGAATTAAGAACATAGGCATCTTTAGTACTTCTATGAATAGAGTCATTTATGGAAGTTGTGCATTTGCTCGTTTCGTTTGTATCGTATGGATCATGCTAAAAGAAAGAAGGGATAGCCTTAACATACCTGAGCCGAATCTCTTGACAATCCCTCTAACATACGTCAATTACGACAAAACACGTAACGGCGGATCGAAGTAGGGGATAATCCGTATGGTATTCTTGAGAAAAATTGTACCGTGCTCTCTTAGAATCACAATTTCTGTTGCTATTACCTTATGAAGTCTCATATGAATTTGTTGTAGATTCATCCATAACTTAGCAAATATAAGCGTCACACTTTAAATATTATGAACAATATTATTAATTAGGAATGGTATGTTTGCTTACTACAAGAAAAGGAATCCATGCTGCCAGACAATTTTTTGCCCTCTTAATAGCCTTCTTCAACAAAATGATATAAGTTGGTGCACATGTCCTTAAATCTTGCCACCTAAATAAACTTAGATGCTTAGTAAGCATACTTATCCCCAAAATGTGATACCGCCCTATTCTGCATACATTAGTCATGCTGTACTTTAATTATCATGGTCCATGTGGACAAAATAATTCCTGCACTTATCCACTTAAATCAATAATTAACCATTTACCCACATAATTAAGAATTATCTCAAATTACTTAAAATACTACTCACATATAACATACTTTATAAACCTTACTATCATGGTCATGTGGTACCTTGTATGGTACAAGTCCATAAATACCGGGCATTATAGCTCGGACGTATTTTATCCCAAATTGTCAAACTTCGACCAAACTCATTTTCTACTATTTGCATACCCTCTCACCTTCATGAATTTATTGTTTGGAATAGCATAATACGTATAATCTCCATATAATCATGTCCTTAAACTGATGTCAATTATCTTATGACAAATTCAACGTACAATACTGCAGGGTATAACATCATCGTCATATAATACTGCAAAGCATAACATCATTATAACATAATACTGCGGAGCGTAACATTGACGTAATACTGTGGGGCGTAACAAACTGACCCCATGTACTCAGTGAGTATCACGACCCCAGTTCGCCCTCCGTGAACTATCGTGATGGCACCTAGTCTCTACGACTAGGTAAGTCTAACAAATGCAGATAAGAAACAATTGCGGAAAGAAAGTAATTAAAAACCGAGATAACAAACTTAAACCGTGTTTAAGATGCCGCCTGGCATATAACTGTACAAGAATCTCAATCTAACACTCCCAAAATCCGGAACCCCATGAATCACAAGCTAAAAGATTACATAATAAGCTCTAACTCCAGAAATGTCTACCAACAAGGGAAATATAGAAAAGGCTATACTAGTACTGTGAATAGAAAGGGACTATTCGGTATGCGGACGCGATAGATATACCTCTGAGTCTCAACAAAACGCCTAGCCTCAAGCGTGATAAGACTAAGTGGAAGTACCTAGATCTGCACATGAAAAACATGCGCAGGAAGGGCGTGAGTACACCACATCGGTATTCAGTAAGTGCCAAGCCTAACCTCGATCGGGTAGTGACGAGGAAGGTCAGGGCCCTACTGAGGTTAAAGGAAATACAAGATATAACAGCGTAAAACAAGACAGTATACTTAAGTGCAACAGTAAGAAGTAACACAGGATAGAAGAACAACAGCAACTTTAGTAGAGACAAAATAATCACGGAAATAAATACAGCTCAACACAAAGATAACAACCGGGAGATCTCCTAGGATACCGTCTAGTAGTACCCAAATATAAATATCCAGTGGATCTCCCGAGTGCAGTCCCGTAGTCCAACTCATAATGCGCGGGGATCTACCGAAAATCCCGATCCGTAGTCCCAAGTGTAATACTCAGTACTGGGGGAATCTACCGGGTGCAGTCCCGTAGTTCCAATGTAAAAGTGTAGGGGGATCTCCCGGAATACAAATTCGTAGTCCCAAAGTAAACATACAGGGGGAACTCCCGGGATACCGTCCCGTAGTCCCAAAGTAAACACACAGCAGCAACAGAAAAAAAGACTCAACTCAATTCAAATTTCCATACCAAAGTAAAACATGTATTTCTAGCCTAGCATGCTGCACATAATCCAAATAAGGCAATTTGAGCAAGTAAGGCAAATTAAGTCAACTAAACATGCTTCCCTAGGCTAATAGCAGGCTTAAATTACACACGGTATGAACAGGAAAAAGGAAATCACATTTATAGTTACTTAAAGAAAACGGAGTTTCAACAATTAACACAAGTACGCACTAGTCACCTCACGTACAAGGCATTTCAATTATGAACAAATAAAATCTTAAGGGGAGTTCCCCCACACAAGGTTAGGCAAGCCACTTACCTCGAACCGGCTCAAAATCAACCCGAAACCACGCTCTTGCCACGAGTACTCGATTCCAAATGGCCCAAATCTATTCAATTGAATTGTATAATGTAAATAACACTTCAAGTAAATAATTCTACAAATAATTTCTAAGCTAATACGCGAAATTGGGCAAAATGACAAAAATGCCCTCCGGGCCCACACGTCAGAATCGGGTAAAATTTATAAATTCAGAATCCTCACACTCATGAGTTCAGCCATACCCAGAGTACCAAAATCGAACCTAAAATGATCCCTCAAATCACCAGTCAAACTCTCAAATTAACCAAGCCCTAGTTTCTTCAATATTTACCACAATTTCCATAAATTTCAAGTCTAATCAATGAAATAACACCATAGGAACGAGCTTTTGGAACCAAAGACCGTACCTCAATAAATCCCTCTGAAAATCCCCCTTGAAACTGCTCCGCAAAGCTTATTCCCATTTGATAAGAGGTGAAAAATAGCTAAAATTCGCGAAGGGCGAAATATATATGTTCTGACCTAGAAAACCGCATCTGCAGTTAAATTAACGCTTCTGCGGGCCCGCTTCTGCGCCAAAAACTACCGCACCTGCAGATTTTCACTTAATGGTCTGGACAACACCTGCAGTCACACTATCGCACCTGCTCCATCGCAGATGCGTCCTTAAGCCCGCTCCTGCGGCTCAGCCTGACACCCTCTTGGCCGCTTCTGCGGCTTGCTTACGCATCTACGGGTGTCGCACCTGCGGCTTCCCAACCGCAGATGCTGTTATGACAGCAGCTATAAACTTCAGCTGCAACTCCCAATTTCCTAAAATTCCGTCAACCATCCAAAATCACCCCGAGGCCCCCGGGACCTCAACCAACAGCACGAACAAGTCATATACCACTACCCAAACTTATACCAATCTTCGAAACTCCTCAAACAATGTCGAAACACCAATTCATCATCAAATTCAAGCCTAAGAATTCCAAAAACTTCCGAATTATGCTTTCGATCAAAAAGACTATCAAACCTCCAACTTACGGAATTCCATTCCGACCCTTAGATCAAAATCTCACTATCGAACCGGAAACTTCAAAAATTCCACTTTTGGCATTTCAAGCCTGAATAAGCTACGGACATCCAAAACACAATCCGAACACGCTCCTAAACCCGAAATCACCCAACGGAACTAACGGAACCAACGGAATTCCATTCCGAGGCTGTCTTCACACTGCTCCGACTGCGGTCCAAATTTTAAGGCTTAAACTCTCATTTAGGGACTAAGTTTCCCAAAACTCTCCGAAACTCCAAATAAGTCCTCCCGGCAACTCACAATAGCAGAAATAAACACGGGCAATGCAGTTAATAGGTGTTCGGGGCATTAACTATTAAAACGACCGGCCGAGTCGTTACATCCTCCAACACTTAAACATTCGTTCGTCCTCGAACGAGCATAGGGACATACCTGAAGTAGTGAAAAGATGAGGGTAACGGTTGCACATATCCTGCTCGGTCTCCCAAGTTGCCTCCTCGACCGGCTGACCCCGCCACTGAACCTTCACTGCTGCAATGTTCATTGACCTCAACTTTCAAATTTACATGTCCGATATCGCCGCTGGCTCCTCAACATAAGGTAGATCCTTGTCCAACTGGACTGAACTGAAATCCAACATGTGCGACGGATCACTGTGATACCTCCGGAGCATCGAAACATGAAATACCGGATGGACTCCTGCCAAGCTGGGAGGTAAGACAAGCTCATAAGCAACCTCCCCAACACGCCTCAATATCTCAAAAGGGCCAATAAACCTCGGACTCAACTTCCCTTTCATCCCAAATCTCATAACGCCCTTTATAGGCGAAACCCGAAGCAGGACCCGCTCTCCAACCATGTAGGAACCTTCCGGTCCGCGTAACTCTTCTGTCTGAAATGGGCTGTGCGAAGTTTATCCTGAATTACCTTGACTTTCTCCAAAGCATCCTGTACCAAGTCTGTGCCCAATAATCTAGCCTCACCCGGCTCGAACCAACCCACTGGAGATCTACACTGCCTACCATATAGGGCCTCATACAGTGCCATCCGAATGCTGGACTGATAACTGTTGTTGTAAGAAAACTCCGCCAGTGGCAAGAACTGATCCCAAGACCCTCCAAACTCAATCACACATGCACGGAGCATATCCTCAAGAATCTGAATAGTGCACCCGGACTGTCCGTCCGTCTGAGGGTGAAATGTTGTGCTCAACTCCACTCGAGTACCTAACTCATATTGTACGGCCCTCTAGAACCACGATGTGAACTGAGTACCTCTATCTGAAATGATGGAAACCGAAATACCATACAGACGGACAATCTCCCAGATATAAATCTCCGCCAACCGCTCCGAAGAATAGGTAGTACTCACAAGAATGAAATGCGCGGACTTGGTCAGCCGATCCACAATCACCCAAATGGCATCGAACTTCCTCGAAGTCCGTGGGAGCCCAATTATGAAGTCCATGGTGATCCGCTCCCACTTCCACTCCGGAATCTCTATATGCTGAAACAATCCACCCGGTCTCTAGTGCTCATTCTTCACCTGCTGACAATTGAGGCACCGAGCTACAAAACCAACTATATATTTCTTCATCCGCATCCACCAATAGTGCTGCCTCAAATCCTGGTACATCTTCGCGGCACCCGTATGGATGGAGTACCGCGAACTGTGGGCCTCCTCTAGAATCAACTCTCGAAGCCCATCAACATTGGGTACACAAACTCGACCCTCCATCCTCAATACCCCATCATCACCACTGGTCACATCTCTGGCATCACCATGCAAAACCTTGTCCTTGAGGACAAGCAAATGAGGGTCATCAAACTGACACTCCCGGATATGATCAAACAAGGGAGGCCGAGAGACCACGTAAGCTAGAACCCGACTGAGCTCCGAAAGATCCAATCTCACAAACTGGACGGCTAAAGCCTGAACATCCATCGCCATGGGCCTCTCTGCTGCTGGTAAATAAGCTAAACTCCCCAAACTCTCTGCCCGGCGGCTCAAAGCATCGGCCACCACATTGGCCTTGCCCGGGTGATACAAAATAGTGATATCATAGTCCTTCAGTAGCTCTAACCACCTCCTCTGATGCAAATTAAGGTCCTTCTACTTGAACATATGCAGCAAACTCCGGTGATCAGAATAAATCTCAAAAGGCACACCGTACAAACAATGACGCTAGATCTTCAAGGCGTGAACAATAGCAGCTAACTCGAGATCATGGACATGATAATTCTTCTCATGCACCTTCAACTATCTGGACGTGTAGGCAATCAACCTACCGTCCTGCATCAATACCGATCCAAGGCCAACCCTCGAGGCATCACAATAGACAACATAAGACCCCAAACCGGTAGGCAATATCAAAATTGGGGATGTAGTCAAAGCTGTCTTGAGATTCTGAAAGCTCTCCTCACACTCTTCCATCCACTGGGACGGAGCACCCTTCTGGGTCAGCCTGGTCATAGGTGCTGCAGTAGATGAAAACCCCTAAACAAATCAACGGTAATAACCCACCAAGCCCAGAAAACTGCAGATCTCTGTAGATGAGGATGGTCTGGGCCAACTCTGCACTGCTTCCACTTTCTTCGGATCCACCTGAATACCCTCACTCGAAACCACGTGACCCAAGAATGCCACGGAATCCAACCAAAACTCACATTTCGAGAACTTCGCATATAGTTTCTTCTCTCTCAAAGTCTGGAGCACTGTCCTCAGGTGCTGCTCATGATCCTCCAACTCCGGGAATATACCAGAATGTCGTCAATAAAGTCAATGACGAATAAATCAAGATATGGCCGGAATACACTGTGCATCAAATGCATGAAGGCTGCTGGGGCATTGGTCAGCCCAAATGACATAACAAGGAACTCGTAATGACCATACCGAGTCCTGAAGGCAGTTTTAGGGATATCTGGCTCCCAAATCTTCAACTGATGATAGCCTGAACACAAATCAATCTTATAAAACACACAATCACCCTGAAACTGATCAAACAGGTCATCAATACGGGGAAAAGGATAACGGTTCTTCACTGTAACCTTGTTCAACTGGCGATAATCAATACACATACGCATAGAACCATCATTCTTCTTCACAAATAAGACAGGAGCACCCCAAGGTGATACACTGGGCCGAATGAAACCCTTATCAAGTAATTCCTGTAACTTCTCCTTCAACTCCTTCAACTCAGGAGGAGCCATACGGTACGGAGGAATTGAAATGGGCTGAGTGCCCGACAACATATCAATGCCAAAATCAATATCTCTATCGGGCGGCATGCTCGGATGGTTAGTTGGAAACACATAAAAGAAATCCCTTACTACCGGGAACTAATTAACAGTAGGGGTATCAATACTGATATCACTCACATAAGCTATATACGCGTCACACCCCTTCTCAACCATACGCTGAGCCTTAAGGAATGAAATAACTCTACTGGAAGTATGATCTAAGGTACCCCTCCACTCTACTCGCGGTATACATGGCATAGCCAGCATCACGGTTTTTGCGTGACAATCAAGAATAGCATAATGGGGCGACAACCAGTCCATGCCCCGAATAACATCAAAGTCTACCATGCTGAGCAATATCAAATCTGCTCTTGTCCCAAAACCGCTAAGAGCAATCAAACACGACCGATAAACGTGGTCCACAACAAGAGAATCTCCAACAGGAGTAGAAACATAAATAGGAGAACTCAAAGAATCCCGAGATACGCTGAAATACGGGGCAAAATATGAGGACACGTAAGAATAAGTGGAGCTTGGATCGAATAGAACCGACGCATCTCTATGACATAGCAGGATAGTACCTGTGATGACAGATTCGGAGGCGACAACCTCAGTACGGGTAGGAAGGGCATAGTATCTGGCCTGGCCTCCCCCACGAGGGCGACCTCTACCTCCCCGACCTCCACCTCTAGCTGGCCGAGCAGGTGAGGTATGAACTGGTGCTGTGATTATAGCCTGAGAACTCTGTGGGGCATGTTGTGGCTAAGAAGTCTGTGGAGGTGCACCCCTCCTAAGTCTGCATCAATCCCTCACCATATGGCGTGTGTCACCACACTCAAAACAAGCTTTGGGAGGATGTGGTAGTTGTGACTGGCTCGGGCCAGGTCTGCTAGACTGACCATTGGAAGCACCCCGTGCAGGAGGCGCACTAGATACTGGTGGCGCATAATAAGGCTCCTGAGGTCTGGGAGGAGCTGGAATACCACTGGCTGCTGGAAGAGCTGAATGAACAGGGCGACTCATATAACCCCTACCATGACAAACTGCAGTTGGGGCACGGGCACCAGAATAATGGTCGGACTCTCGAGACCTCTTGGCCTCCCTCTCCTCTCTATACCTAGCATGCATACCCTCAATCCTCCTAGCAATGCTCACCACCTGCTGATAAGAAATGTCCATCTCCAACTCACGAGCCATGCTAGACCTGATGCTGGGAATAATCCCCTCAATAAACCGGCGAACCTTCTCACGAACAGTAGAAACCAAAGCTGGTGCATGTCTAGCCAAGTCGGTGAAACGGATAACATACTCCGAGACAGTCATAGTACCCTGGCGCAAACGCTCAAACTCTGCGCACCAAGCGTCCCTCAGACTCTGGGGAACATTCTCTCTCGTGAACGTATCTGAAAACTAAGCCCAAGTCAGGGAAGTTGCCTCATCGGAACTCTCTAACTCATAAGCACGCTACCACTGATAGGCGGCACCTCGAAGCTGGAAGGTAGTGAAGGAAACCCCGCTCTTTCCTGATATTCCCATGGTACGGAGGATACGGTAGCACTCCTCTAGAAATCAAAGAGCATCATTTGAGGCTAGTCCACTAAATGTAGGAGGCTGATACTTTTTGAACCTCTCAAGCCTCATCTGCTCCTCCTCTGAAGCTACTGCCCTCTCCTCGGGCTGAGCTAGGGCTACCGGCTGTACAGGAATAATATCTGTGACCTGATCAACATGCACTCGCTGCTCAGGAGTGCGGGCGGCGGGAGTCTGTGCTCCTCCCCCGGCCTGGGATGTAGCTCCAGCAAGAGGAAGCAACCCTGCTTGAGCTAGAGTAGTGTACATAGTCATAAACTGCGCCAGAGTCTCCTAGAGCGGTGGAGTAGTAGTAGTAGACATATAAGGTGTCTGGACTCCAGTTGGAGCTGCTGGTGGCACCTCAGTGGCAGCTCGTGCGGGTGCTCTGGCTGCCCCACGTGCGCGTCTTCGGCCTCTACCTCGGCCCCGGCCTCTGACAGCTCCAGTAGGGGGCGCGGGTGCCTAATCATCTCGAGTAGCACGTGTCCTCACAATTTGTGAGAGAATAGAAGACAAAGGTTTATAATTGTGATATCAAATATCTCGCACGACAAGGAAATCAAGTGAAGTGGAAATTTTCCTAACAGTTACATAGCCTTTCGTAGATAAGTACAGACATCTCCGTACCGATCTGCGAGACTCTAATAAACCGGCTTGTGATTCATGACTCTTATGAACCTAGAGCTCTGATACCAGCTTGTCAAGACCCCAGTTCGCCCTCCGTGAACTATCGTGACGGCACCTAGTCTCTACGACTAGGTAAGCCTAACAAATGCGGAAAAGAAACAATTGCGAAAAGAAAGTAATTAAAAACCGAGATAACAAAGTTAAATAGTGTTTAAGATGCCTCCTGGCATATAACTGTACAAGAATCTCAATCTAACACTCCCAAAATCCGGAACCCCATGAATCACAATCTAAAAGATTACATAATAAGCTCTAACTCCAGAAATGTCTACGAACAAGGGAAATACAGAAAAGGCTATACTAGTACTGAGAATATAAAGGGACTCTTCGGTCTGTGGACACGACAAATATACCTCGTAGGGGTGGAAATAGGGCAGGGCAGGGCAAAACGGGGCGGGTGAAGCATTGCCCTGCTACAAATTCAACCCGCCCTGCCCTGCCCCGTCTAACAATTTTTTTCCTTTTCAACCTGCCCCGCCCCGCCCTATTTAGGCTTGCCCTGCCCCGCCCATTTTTTTTTTCTTCCTTTCTATCTTTTCTTTAAGTGTGGAATTGTAATTTATCCATGTTATTATATAAAGAAAGAGGAATAACTTCAACGCAATAAAATATGGTTTCCATGATAAATCTGATAACGGTGTGTATAGCTTTGATTTGCATGATGTATAATTACTTTGTTAATTCTTTTCTAATGCTTACCTTAAATTTTTAAATAAATTAGTAAATAGCTTACACCAAATGAAAGAAACTTTTTTCTTTATGGGTGCAATTCATATCTGCTATAGCTTTCTTCATATTAGTTCTGTAAATTACTTGCTCCAACTAATATATAAATATTTTTCATTATTTGCTAGGCTTAAAGCAAAATTGTTAAAAATTGTATTAGGTGATACCCTTTTTTGCTTGAGCCCGACCGGGTTGGGTCCGGTCCGGAGCAAATCGGGGCCATCGAACCCGACCTGGATGCAAGGTAGAACGACGGCCACGTCTACAACCGAGGTCGAGTCATTTCGAGACCGTTACAGAGCTCGATAGGAGTCACCACCGGATGGAGAAACACACAAGGTCGGAAGCCGGACTCGTAACGGATAACCAAGCGTCGCCGGATATCTCGCCCAAACGTGATTTTCTCAACCACTTCAGGCCATTAAGGCGTAATTACAGGGATCCACGATGTAATCAATTTACCTACCTTATTTTTACCCTTAATCAGAATGTATAAAAGGGGATCTCTCTAAATTCTTGTGGATCATCAAGCACAATTGTTCTAAGCAATATTATATTCTGCGATTATTTACTTTAACAGCAATTGTTGAGTCTTTATCTTTATTTTCCTTAACCTAAAAACCTCTTGTATCTTTTAGTTCACGGATCCTTAAAACCCCATATAAATTCAATTGTTATCCGGATTCGAGGGTAAACAGTTTGGCGCCCACCGTGGGGCTAAGGATATTGGTGAGCTCTTTGATACTCTTTCTTGACGCATCACAATACACTGGTTCTTTGCAAAAGAGTCCATCTTACATTCAAATTACCAACTCATAGAATGGCACAATCAATTAACAACGAACTTGAACAGCAGACGGGAAACAATGGAATGCCCGGGCT
>NW_017670902.1:34251-83764 GCF_001879085.1 Nicotiana attenuata | reverse complement strand
CATGAGGCGGTGGCACGAATCGCGAAGCCACAGACACGAAGCGACAGATAATTAAGAGAAGCATTAAATGCCTGCAGCAGGCGTGGTCAGAGCACTCGATGGCTTTTTCACCTGGCGTATGGCCATACGTCACGGGCATCACGTCACCGGTCATATCGTTTATTATCATTACTCTCTAATAAACGAGGGGACTATCTGTATTAGGTGATACCCTTTTTTGCTTGAGCCCGACCGGGTTGGGTCCGGTCCGGAGCAAATCGGGGCCATCGAACCCGACCTGGATGCAAGGTAGAACGACGGCCACGTCTACAACCGAGGTCGAGTCATTTCGAGACCGTTACAGAGCTCGATAGGAGTCACCACCGGATGGAGAAACACACAAGGTCGGAAGCCGGACTCGTAACGGATAACCAAGCGTCGCCGGATATCTCGCCCAAACGTGATTTTCTCAACCACTTCAGGCCATTAAGGCGTAATTACAGGGATCCACGATGTAATCAATTTACCTACCTTATTTTTACCCTTAATCAGAATGTATAAAAGGGGATCTCTCTAAATTCTTGTGGATCATCAAGCACAATTGTTCTAAGCAATATTATATTCTGCGATTATTTACTTTAACAGCAATTGTTGAGTCTTTATCTTTATTTTCCTTAACCTAAAAACCTCTTGTATCTTTTAGTTCACGGATCCTTAAAACCCCATATAAATTCAATTGTTATCCGGATTCGAGGGTAAACAAAAATAAAATTGATATCTTATAAAACTATTTATAATTTATGCTACTAATCAACAAACGTTAGCAAGCAAATAAAACGACAGTTTTTGATACAAAACAACACTAATTTCACAGATCCTAGAATTAAGCTATCTTTAGCACTTTTATACTTTTCATTACAACCAAATGATTTTACAATTTTGTGATATAGGTGAAAAAGTTGAGACCGAAAGAATGATATCATTTGATGCTTTTATAATATATGAAATAGCTGGCCGGAAATTAGATTAGCAGCTAAAAACTCGGTAAAAGAAAATCTGTACAGTATGAATTTTTTAGCTATAGAAATAGACACACCTAAGTAAAAGAAAATTCCAGTTTGTTTGTTGAGTTTGCAGCAAAAATCCGGCCCTACCCCTGCCCTGCCCCGCACCGTTATGACTTTGCCCTGCCCTGCCCTATTAAGGTTTTTCCCTACCCTGCCTGCCCTGCCCCGCCCTACCCCATTTGCCATCCCTAATACCTCTGAGTCTCTACAAAGCGCCTCGCCTCAAGCGTGATAAGACTGAGTGGAAGTACCTGGATCTGCACATGAAAAACATGTGCAGGAAGGGCATGAGTACACCACAGCGGTACTCAGTAAGTGCCAAGCCTAACCTCGGTTGGGTAGTGACGAGGAAGGTCAGGGCCCTACTGAGGTTAAAGGAAATACAAGATATAACAGCGTAGAGTAAGACAGTATACTTAAGTGCAACAGTAAGAAGTAACATAGGATAGAAGAATACCAGTAACTTTAACAGAGACAAAATAATCAAGGAAATAAACACAGCTCAACGAAGAGATAACAACCGGGGGATCTCCCAGGATACCGTCCTGTAGTTCCCAAATATAAATATCCAGTGAATCTCCCGGGTGCAGTCCCGTAGTCCAACTCATAATGCACGGGGATCTATCGGAAATCCCGATCCGTAGTCCCAAATGTAATACTCAGTACTGGGGGAATCTACCGGGTGCAGTCCCGTAGTTCCAATGTAAAGGTACAGGGGGATCTCCCGGAATACAAATCCGTAATCCCAAAGTAAACATACAGGGGGAACTCCCGGGATACCGTCCCGTAGTCGCAAAGTAAACACACAGCAGCAACACAAAAGAAGACTCAACTCAATTCAAATTTCCATACGAAAGTAAAACATGTATTTCTAGCCTAGCATGCTGCACATAATCCAAATAAGGCAATTAGAGCAAGTAAGGCAATTAAGTCAACTAAAGATGCTTCCCTAGGCTAATAGCAGGCTTAAATTACACACGGTATGAACAGGAAAAAGGAAATCACATTTATAGTTACTTTAAGAAAATGGAGTTTCAACAATTAGCACAAGTACGCACTCGTCACCTCACATACAAGGCATTTCAATTTTCAACAAACCAAATCCTAAGGGGAGTTCCCCACACAATGTTAGGCAGGCCACTTACCTTGAACCGGCTCAAAATCAACCCAAAACCACGCTCTTGCCACGAGTACTCGACTCGAAATGGCCCAAATCTATTCAATTCAATTACATAATGTAAATAACACTTCAAGTAACTGATTCTACAAATAAATTCTAATCTAATACGCGAAATTTGGTAAAATGACCAAAACGCCCTCCGACCCCTCGCCTCGGAATTGGGTAAAATTTAAAAATTTGGAATCCTCACACTCTCACGAGTTCAGCAATACCAAGAGTACCAAAATCGGACCTCAAATGGTCCCTCAAATCACCACTCAAACACTCCAATTAATGAAGCCCTAGTTTCTTCAATATTTAACCACAATTTCCATAAATTTCATGTCTAATCAATGAAATAACACCATAAGAACAAGTTTTTGGAACCAAAGATCTTACCTCATCCCTCTGAAAATCCCCCTTGAAAATGCTCCCCAAAGCTTCTTCCCGTTTGAAAAGAGGTTAAAAATAGCTAAAATTCGCGAAGGGCGAAATATATATGTTCTGACCCAGCAAAACCGCATCTGCGGTGAAATTAACGCTTTTGCCGCCAAAACTACTGCACCTACGGATTTTTACTTAACGGTCTGGACCGCACTTGCAGTTACACTATCGCACATGCACCATCGCAAATGCATCCTTAAGCTCGCTCCTGCGGCTCCGCCTAACTCCCTCTTGGCAGCTTATGCGGCTTGCTTCCGCATCTGCGGGAGTCGCACCTGCGGCTTCCCAACCGCAGATGTGGTTAAGACAACAGCTATAAACTTCAGCTGAAACTCCCAATTTCCTAATTTTCCGTCAACCATCCGAAATCACCCCGAGGCCCCCGGGACCTCAACCAGCAGCACAAGCAAGTCATATACCACTACCCAAACTTATACCAATCTTTAAAATACCTCAAACAACGTCGAAACACAAAATCATCATCGAATTCAACCATAAGAATTCCAAAACCTTCCGAATTATGCATTCGATCAAAAATTCTATCAAACCTCGTCCGAATGACCTGAAATTTTGTACACACATCACATTCGACACTACGGAGCTACTCTAACTTCCGGAATTCCATTCTGACCCTTAGATCAAAATCTCACTATCGAACCGGAAACTTCAAGAATTCCACTTTTGGCATTTCAAGCCTAAATAAGCTACGGACCTCCAAAACACAATCCGAACACGCTCCTAAACCCGAAATCACCCAACGGAGCTAACGGAACCAACTGAATTCCATTTTGAGGCCATCTTCACACTGCTCCTACTACGGTCCAAATTCTAAAGCTTAAACTCTCATATAGGGACTAAGAGTCCCAAAACTCACAAAAGCGGAAATTAACACGGGCAATGCAGTTAATAGGGGATCGGGGCTTTAATTCTTAAAATGACCGGCCGGGTCGTTGCAGTAAGTATCTTGACTAACCTCAAAGAAGAAGTGACGAATTTTTTTAAGTCAAAAAATACTTATTTTTCAGAATATGTGCAACTCAATAACAGGTATAATACATAAAAAATATTCTAAAAAACATCACATAATGAAAATATCAACGGTAAAGGTGCACAAATAGGATAATTTAATAATCAAACTCTAACAATTAGACATGTTCAACAAATATTACTCGCACAATCCCCGCTGACAAACTCTACCACATAATTTTTGTGCTCAATACTCATACATGAAAATAAATATGTGCCCAACATGATCCGATTTCGTATCAAATGCCAAATAACATTTTCAAGAGAACCTTTCAAGAATCAACTATAGCAATGCTCGATGGCAACTTTCTTCTCATGTCAATCCGATATGCTACCAATAACTCAATAAAAGATGAGTTATCAACTTCTCGTGTGTAAACCAAATCATCAAATAATCATAGAAGCATATATTAGCATGTTAGAAATAATGCAACAAACCATGTATAAATGCGTGACACACATAAAGAAGTCATAAGCACCAACAAGAATGCCATTCTTCTACCACTACACAAACATAATATATAAAATCGCCCCAGGCTAACACATCACATCCGTGCAATGCCTCCTTTATTTCACAACATGCACATAACAATGAAATGCCTCCCTTATTTCGCCACATGCGCATATCGCCACACTTATTTTGCCTCATGCATAATACAATAAAATGCCTCCCTTATTTTGCCGCATGCGCATATCGCTACCCTTATTTCGCCAGTGAAATGTAGTACTTATTTTCACACAATACCAACCGTGAAATGCCACCCTTATACTCCATACAGTATCAACACTAAAATTCAACCTTTATACTCCACACAATATCAACAGTGAAATGCCACCCTTATACTCCACACAACAACAATCAACCCACATAACATGTCCACATTTTCCATAATTCTCACAACAATGCAAGATAACAATTTATCATCAAGAGGCATATCCTCATAACTCATCATAAAGCGCACAAGGACATGATAACAATAAAATGTGGATAATACATGACTACGGCTAAATCAAATATTGCAACCAAGTTGAAGTAGTCATACCAAGGATTACATATGTATCATAGAGTGTACACGTCCCCTTTCAGAGCACAAGACAAGAACAAGTACGGATGTGTTTTCATAATATACGTGCATCTACCTCCTAGGCAAGTATAACATAAGTCTCACGATTTGCTCGACATGTTCCAAATAAGGTACCAACAGTCTCAACATTCCTCTAGCATGGATTATTGTGCTCACGTAGTCAATTAAGGGAACAATACATATAATCAAGTAGAACACACAATAAATAAAGCATAGAGTAAGCTAATATCTACAGCGAGCATGAATACACATGGAACATATATATACGCTCATCACCTCATATATACATCACCCCCGCACGTAGCGAACAATATCAATTAGTAGGAAAAATTTGCTCAACCAAAGCTAGGCAAGATACTTCCTCAAACAAGCCAAAACTATACTTTAAAAAAGCCTTCCCGTGCTAATCGACCTCCAAACGGCTAGAACCTTACGGAAAACAACTCAATTAAATCAAATAGTGTTGTTTGAATCAAACCTCAACGATGAAGGCCGAATCGTTAATCAAATACTCATTGTCAACAAAAATGTCAACCTAGGCCCGCACCTTGGAACCTGACAAAACTCACAAATCTCGAACACTCATTCGAATACGAGTCCAACCGTACAATTTAAATCCAACTCCAATTTCGAATCGATGTTCAAAACTTAATTTTTCACTTTAGAAAAGTTTTTCCAAAAACCCTAATTTCCTATCCTAGATTCACCAATCAAATCCAAAATCAAGGATGGAATCATGAAAAATAATCAAATCCGAGTAAAAAATTTATACCCATTCAAGTGGTAATAATCGCCTCAATATGAGCTCCAAATCTCAAAATATGATAAAATGAGCTCAAGTCCGAAAATGACAACTTATATGCACTACGGAGTTATACACATCGCTATCGCGGAATAGCCTTCACAATCGCGAAGAACAGAGTAACAGTGTTCAGGAAAATACTCTACGCGATCGCGTCTGAGCACTGCGATCATGGAAGACAACGAACCACGGAAGCGCGAATGCGAGCATCTATCGCGGATGAGGAAGCAACGAGCCGGCCTGCCTCTAGCAACACTCTGCGATCATAAGCAAATAAACGGGCAGAGAAATACTTAGCATTTAGGTGAGCCACCTGGTGGTGTGTTATGTAATGGGTTTAGTACACCCCGCCCAAAAAAAAAGGCTCCGAAACAAACAAAAAGGTGCGTGCCGCACGCACGAAAGACTGCTAGTGATACACTGGTGGAATGTGGTGATGACGTCAAGTCCGTATGGCTGAGAGGTTTCATTTTAGGTTAAGCAGCGATCGGGACTCTAATACTTTCATTCCTTCTACTTCAGATAGGTGAATTAATGGGCTCATTTCCTTTACTTCTCTCGTCAACAGGGGAAAGGTTCTTCTTTTCTTTGATTCGATAGTTGGAACTCTTTGTATATAGGTTATTCCTAGGGAAAGACCCTTAGGGGAGATAGGGAAGATATTAAGAAAAGAAATCCCAGCATATTTTGGATTCTTGAAGGACCCGCTGACATGAAGTGCTTTAGTAAGATTTTTCTTTATCGATGCTGATTGGTCATGGTATCCATAGCCTTGTTTCACCTTACACGAACGCGAACAATCACCACAAACGTGATGGAGAAATCATGAGCTGCCAAAAACCTTCTACGCAATCGCGAAACTTCACCCGCGATTGCAAAACACATTAGTGGCACTAGAAACCAACAACACAAAAACCATCCGAAATGATTCGAAACTACCCTGAATCACACGCGAGGCCCCTCAGACTTCGTCCAACCATACCAAAATGTCCAAATACATTATCCAAACTTATCTGAAATCTCGAAACAACATAAATAACATCAAACCCAAGCATCGAAGACCAAGATCATTCTCTTAAGGCCGAATAGCCTAAATGACACTTATACTTGTGCCACTTTGTCATCCGGGTCCTTCTACATAATTTGTTTTTATCCAAACTCTGTTACTTTATAAAAATTTATATTTTAAACCCCTCTGACCATTGATTGATCATGTGTTGCATAATTATGGATAAGTAGGACAACAAGCATGTAATTAATGCGTAAAACGAGCGTGAAAATAAAAAGTTGGCCTAAGAAATGATCGAACTAAGAAGAAAAAAATAATAAAATGACAAAATAGTAAAATTAAAAGAAAGTAAAATTAACCCCCTTGCCGTTCTTCTCCAAAACCCATATCCCATTTCTATTTGTTTTTCTCTTTCTTCCCCTTCCCGTTCTCCCCTCCCCCCATCTGCACCCTTTCCTGTTCTTCCCCAAAACCCATCCCCCATTTCTATTTCTTTTTCTATTTGTTCCCCTTCCAGTTATCCCCCCACCTGTGTCACGCCCCAACCTCGGGAGGCGCGACCGGCGCTCAATCGAGTGAACCCAACTGAGCAAGCCTTTTTAACACTTTCTACCCAACTCAATACGACTAAGGAAACCATGCTTTCGTTTATTCAGACAATAGCAAAAATCGAACTTTCACATTGTCAATTCATTTTCATGTCACAAACCTTAAACCATGGTTATGTTTTCAAGACTTCATATAGTTATAGATTAGAAGAACTAGGGTACAGAGTTACAACACAGTTCATTGACCCATCCAACACCCGTACATAACCCACACAAACGTCTATGGAGCCTCCATGGATACAAAAGACAATTATGATAACGCCTGCAACAAGGCCCCGACTATACCTCAAAAGTGGAAGTCTACAACAAAAGATGTACAACATAACCCCTTGAAGGAAAAAGGGGCTCACCAAGACATTGAGAGGAGGACACTCCATTACGCGCGATCGGCACTGTCCGCTATGGATCCACCTACATTCATTCAAAAATGTAGCACCCCCGGCAAAAGGGACGTTAGTACTATGGAATAGTACTAGTATGTATAACTTAACACCATCCAGTTAGAAAGAACTATCATACAAGAATAAGGAAATCACAAGTATAACTCAAAAGCTTTAAACGATCACCACATCATCAAATAAAAGAATCATATAACTTTCACATAATTTTTCCATAGCTTTTAGTATGGGGCATTTCATACTCTTCATCATTGTTCGCAATACCATCCCTATCTTGAACGGAGTCCTCACGACCCGATCGGCTAGGTTGCCTCATTTGAGACATATATCTTAATCATAATCTCCTTTTCCGGAATCCAATATCAGCACAATACCGCCATGTGTGCGGCATGGCGTCAGATCACGGCTCGATCAGCTAGGCCGCCTTACCAAGGCGTTGTTGCTTTCTCATTAATCATCTCGTTTCAATCTTTCTTTCACATATATCAATTCATAGGCACTTGGGGCCACAATTATCACATCATTCTTGGCACTAGGTCACATTTCACATCATTCCAATTTCAATGTTAGCTTTGCTATTTAGGATGATAGGTACACACAAGAGCAATTTAAGTTGAAAGCATAGATAAGATTTCACATAGAGGGCACAACAATCGCAGTTTAAATCTTGATTTGAGGTCTAGGCATTTCAATACACGATTCATATTCTTCGCACCCTTTTAAATTAAAAAAAAATAGCACATCGATCATATTTAGACACATCTTTCACGTTATGTAAAGTTGAAACACCAATTGATGTGAAATAACAATCAATACATCAATCCAACTTTAATCTTACCGCATTTACACAATCACCCACGGAGCTCAATTTCTAAAAGAGGGGGTTTTAGCCATACATACCTCAATAGAGCTTTCCTTAAGTTCTTACAAAATTCTAGGACTCTTAGCAACTTCAATCTATTTTGTGGGAATACAAATTGAAAAAAGAATTAGAGACATGATTAAGATTCTAGCTCATTTGAGCATATTATCAACCACTGAGTGTGCATAGTGATTTTAGGACCCTTTTGTGAGAGATTTTCTTCAATCTTATACTCCAATTGCTATCTTTTTAGTTCGCAACCTCCCCATACCCTATTATCTTTTATGCATGCAAGAAAAATCCATTTTATACCCATGAACCCACAAGCTAATTACTCATTCTAGTGTGAATTTCGAAATCAAGGGTTAGGGCTCAAGTTCATACCTCTTGGGGTGAAGACCTAGCAGCTGTACTTGAAATTCTTCAAGGGGTTTAGGAAAGAATTGGGTGGGTACTTAATGAAGATCACTCTCTCTCTCTCTCTCTCTCCAGAACTTCCTCTCTCACTCTATTTTCAGTAAAATAACATAAAAAGGGTCTAATGGGGTTTTTTTAATTGGATGGGGTCGGGTTTTAAAAGTTTGAAAATAGGAGCCCTGACACAATTTGCGATCGCATAATGGACATGCGGCCCGCAGAAGGGACCGCAAAAATGACTTCAAATACCTGAACAAACTGCCCGGTATGAGACAAGAATGCGGTCCACATACCTGTTTTGTGGTCGCATAATGCACTGCAGAACTGCCCCTCGCAAAATTCCAAGGGGATTATGCGATGACTATGCGCCCGCATATTGATTACGCGATCGCATAATGGGCTGCATAGTTGACCTCAAAATTACCATCAAACTGTCTGACTCTGCAGCGACTATGCGGTCCACATAGCTATTATGCGACCGCATAAACACACTTTTCTGGAAAAAATTATTCCCTAACTTTTTAATGCATAGATCAGTCCAAAGGGTTCGAACCGCTGCGAGCAAGCTCGCCGCGATGAATTTTACAAATTTCTAACACATATTCCTAACTTGGCACTACAAGCTTTCAGGTTTTGAGTAGAAATTTCCACGGGGCCTTACATCCTCCCCCACTTAGGATCATTTATCCTCGAATGAGGATCAAGGTTCACTCATTAGCAATCTTTACGCAACCTCAGCTTTTCACAACATGAAACGTATCAACAGCCCCAAATTTGGCTAACTCCCTAAATTTCCAAAATTTTGCAGGAGTTTCCTTTGTACCTAATCCTATCCACCTGTCTGAGAGCCCCGGAAACATATTTTAACAGCATATACATAATCCATAGACATAACATAACCTGTGCAATACTTATCATGGCCGCATGTGTAACATATAACTAAAATGAAACAGAACAGTTTTACATAGATCAAATCAAAGGATACAGACTTCATAGGAACTGAATGCATAAAAGCTATTACAAGACTATACAAACAAATGTGGGTACTTCCTTCTCATTTCTTCCTCGGCTTCCCAAGTGGGTTCCTCCACTTGCTGGTTCTGCCACAACACTTTTACGGAGGCAATTTCGTTATTTCTCAATTTCCGGACTTGTCTGTCAAGAATGGCAACTGGAACTTCTTCATATGATAGTTCTTCATTGACCTCAATAGTTTCAACTGGCACAATAGTGGACAGATCTCCCACTACCTTCTGCAATATAGAAACATAGAAGATTTGGTGTACCAATGACATCTCGGGTGGCAGTTTGAGCTTGTATGCCACCTGACCAATCGTCTGAATGATTTTGTACGGTCCGACATACCTTGGTCACAATTTTCCTTTCTTTCAATACCGCATGATACCCTTCATGGGGGAAACCTTCAAAAATACCCAATCATCTTCCTTGAACTCCAAATCCCTGCGACGAACGTCCGAATAAGACTTTTGGTGACTCCGAGCAGTTTTCAACCTCTCATTAATAATATTGACTTTCTCCAAAGCCTGATGCACGAGGTCCGGACCTATCAATTCAGCTTCTGCAACCTCGAACAACCCAATGGGAGACCTACATCTCCTACCATACAATGCTTCAAATGGCGCCATCTGGATACTAGCATGGAAGCTGTTGTTATAAGCAAACTCTATGAGTGGAAAATGATCATCCCAGCTACCCTTGAAATCGAGAACACAAGCACGCAACATGTCCTAGAGCGTCTGAATAGTCCGCTCTGCTTGCCCGTCGGTCTGAGGGTGAAAAGCCGTGCTAAGATTTACTTGCGTTCCCAAACCTTGCTGAAATTTCTTCCAAAAGTTGGCTGTGAACTGAGCCCCTCGATCTAAAATGATTGAGACTAGAGTGCCATGCAACCTGACTATTTCTCTAATATACAACTGAGCATACTGTTCCGCTGTGTCGGTTGATTTAACTGGCAAGAAGTGCGCTGATTTCGTGAGTCGATCCACGATCATCCAAATTGAGTCGAACCTGTGCGGAGTGCGCGGTAATCCTACTACAAAATCCATGTTGATCATCTCCAATTTCCACATTGGAATTTCTATGCTTTGAGCTAATCCACCTGGCCTTTGATGTTCGGCCTTCACTTGTTGACAGTTCGGACATCTTGCCACAAAGTCCGCCACCTCCTTTTTCATGTTGTTCCACAAATAAATTTCCTTGAGATCATGATACTTTTTGGTAGAACTTGGGTGCACAGAATACCTGGAAGTGTGAGCTTTTGCCATGATCCTTTCCCAAAGACCGTCAATATCAGGAACACATAGGCGGCCTTGGTACCGTAGGGTACCGTCATCCATGCCAAAGAAAAAGCTGTGGTCATGTGTTTATTAATCCCATCTTTCAGCTGTGCTAATAATGGATCGTTGAATTGCTTCTCTTTCACCTCCGCCACAAGCGACGATTCAGCCCTATTCTGCACAATTATCCCTCCTTCATTAGAGTCCCCAAGGCGAACTCCCAAACTAGCCAATTGATGAACCTCCCGGGCCAACGGCCTTTGATACGCCTTCAAATGAGCCAAACTTCCCATAGATTTTCGACTAAGAGCATCCGCCATAACATAAGCCTTTCCCGGGTGATAGAGAATATCAATGTCATAGTCCTTGAGTAACTCTAGCCATCTTCTTTGTCTCAGATTCAACTCCTTCTGCTTGAAAATATATTGAAGGCTCTTGTGGTCCGTAAACAAATCCACATGGACCCCATACAAATAATGTCGCCAAATCATTAGTGCGAACACCACTGCCGCAAGCTCTAAGTCGTGCGTTGGATAGTTCTTTTCATGATTCTTGAGTTGCCTCGAAGCGTAGGCTATAACCTTGCCGTGTTGCATTAACACACACCCAAGCCCGATCCTTGAAGCATCGCAATTCACCACAAATCCCTCTGTACCCTCTGGCAGGGTTGATACTGGTGTTGTAGTCAATCTTGATTTCAATTCCTGGAAGCTCATTTCACAAGCATCGGACCACTGGAACTTAACTGCTTTCTGGGTCAATTTAGTCAAGGGAGAGGCAAGAGTAGAAAATCCCTCCACAAACCTTCTGTAGTACCCAGCCAAACCCAAGAACCGCGAATCTCTGTTGGAGTTGTAGGTCTAGGCCAATTCTTCACTGCTGCAATCTTTTGAGGATCAACCATAATTCCTTCCTTGGAGACGACATGACCCAAGAACGCGACAGATTCAAGCCAAAATTCACATTTTGAAATTTTTGCATATAGTTGGTGTTGCTCAAGAGTCTGCAAAACTACCCTGAGATGGTTAGCATGATCCTCTCGACTTCCGGAATACACGAGAATATCGTCAATGAACACTATCACCAAGGAGTCTAGAAAAGGCTTAAAGACTCGATTCATAAGATCCATGAATGCTGCCGGGGCATTTGTTAGCCCGAAAGACATCACCAGAAATTCAAAGTGCCCATACCGAGTCCTGAAAGTTGTTTTCGGAATATCCTGCTCCCTTATCGTCAATTGGTGATGCCTGGACCGCAATTCTATCTTTGAGAAACACGTAGCACCTTGCAATTGATTATACAAGTCATATATCCTTGGTAGAGGGTATTTATTTTTGATTGTGACTTTGTTAAGGTTTCGGTAGTTAATACACATCCGTAGCGACCCATCTTTCTTCCTTACAAACAAATGCGCCCCATGGTGACACACTTGGCCGAATGAAACCCTTCTCTAGAAAATCATTCAGTTGTTCTTTTAGCTCTTTCAATTCTGTCGGCGCCATTCTATAAGGTGGAATTGATATAGGCTGCATGCCAGGTATCATATCGATTCCAAAATCAATCTCCCTGTCTAGTGTGATCCCAGGGAGCTCGTCTGGGAAGACATCCGGAAATTCATTCACAACAGGCATGGACTCAAGGCTAGGTGCCTCGGCATCGGTGTCTGTAACCCGAACTAAATGATAGATACACCGCTTCTTGATCATCTTTGCGGCCTTAAGGTATGAAATAAATAGACCTTTAGGCACTACATTATCTCCCTTCCATTCCACAACGGGCTCATTCGGAAACTCAAGCCTCATAGTTCTAGTACAACAATCAAGCTTGGCAAAACATGAATAAAGCCAATCCATTCCCATTATTACATCAAAATCGACCATCCCCAATTCAATGTGATCGGCCATGGTATCCCTACCATGCACCGTGACAACACAACCTCTATAAACTCGAGCAGCCGTAATTGACTCACCAATCGGAGTAGACATCGAGAATGGCTCATGAAGATGATCCGGTTCTATCCCAAATTCCATAGCAACAAAAGGGGTAATATAGGACAAGGTGGAACCGGGGTCAATAAGTGCATACACATCATGAGATTGGACAGTCAGAATACCTGTAACAATATTTGGATAAGCCTCTGTAGTCTGGCGACCACTCATAGCGTAGAACCGTCTGGGTCCTCCCGAACTCTGCGCACCACCCCTAGCTGCACCATGCCCCGCGAGTGCTGGGCTACCTCGAGCTGGAGAGAGGGCTGAAGACGTAGCAGCTGCTAGGTTGGCTGGCTGTGTTGTGCCCCTACCCGCTCCCTGGCGGGACACACGACAATGCCTCTGAATATGACCCCTCATCTCGCATCTATAGCATACGGGTAACTCCGTGTAGCAAATCCCCGAGTGCATGTTTCCGCACATGGTGTACAGGGACCACTGCTGCTGCTAGGATCTCTCTCATGACCGACCCCGCTGGTGGGATCCCCTGGTTCCGTGACTGGGCCTGAAATGACTCCACTGCTGCTGCTGGCTGGGCCCTGATGGCGGTGCACTGGCTGAAGACCGTGCAACAGACTGGGACGGCCCCGATGATCCTACCCGGAAAGCTAATCTTCCCCCACCTAGTGACTCACCCATGTTGCCCGTAGACCGGGTCTTTCTGTTACCCTCTCTCTCCATTCTGTTCTTCAGTTTACGGTTCTCTGTGGCCTGAGCAAATTCTACCATCTTCCCATAATTCATGTCAGAATTCAATGCAGTTGTAGAAGCCTCATTAATAGTCAAAGGATTAAGGCCCTGAACAAATCGGCGCACCCTAGCCTCCAATGTGGGCAACATGTGAATAGCATATTTGGACAGGCGGGCGGACTTCATATGGTACTCCCACACACTTCTACTACCTTGCCTCAGATTCTCAAACTCTGCTGCACGGGCTGCCCTTGTCTCAGTAGGCAGGAAATGGTCTACGAAGGCATTGGCAAACTCGCTCCACCTTGCTGGCGGGCTCCCCTCCTCATGGGAATCCTCCCAAAACTCAAACCACGCATAGGCCACCCCTTTCAAACGGTAGGTAGCCAACTCTACTCCCTCTATCTCAGTTGCACACATAACCCTGAGGTCTTGTGCATCTCATCAATAAATTTCTGAGGGTCTTCTTCCGGATTGGCACCCGTAAACACTGGAGAGTCTAACTGAAGAAATCGGTTCACTCTAGAACTGGTGGAATCCCCTTGCTGGCTAGATGAACTGGGTATGGCACTTGACCTCTGGGCCTGAGAGGCCACTAGCTGAGTCAGCATCTGAATAGCTCCCCTAAGATCCCCATCAGAAATACTAGAACCGGACGCTGGAGCTGGAGGCGGGACAGGAATACAGTTAGGAGAGATAGTAGTACCCTCCGTAGATGTAGGAACTGAGGTAGTCTGCTCCGGAATAGAAGAATCAGGTAGGGTGATAGCAGGGTGATTATCCTCACCCGCAGTATCAAGTAGTGAATCATCGGCCACTCCTGGGGTGGCACTGGCTCCTTGGCCAATTTTGGCTTTCTTCTTAGGTGCCATGTACTGAAAATTGAAGGAATGCACTAGTTAGAGGAGGAATAGTTTCACAATTGCCGCACGATCCAGAATGTCAAATAAGGGTGTTATTCCTAAATGCCCAAGTAGCCTCCAACTTATAGATGTGGTCGACTAAACACTGATAAGAAGGACTCTACTAGACACAGCTCCGAGACATCCTATGACACTTTAAAACCTTAGGCTCTGATACCAAGTTTGTCACGCCCCAACCTCGCGAGGCGCGACCAGTGCTCAATCGGGTGAATCCAATTGAGCAAGCCTTTTTAAAACTTTCTACCCAACTAAATACGATTAAGGAAACCATGCTTTCGTTTATTTAGACAATAGCAAAAATCGAACGTTCACATTGTTAATTCATTTTCATGTCACAAACCTTAAACCATGGTTAAGTTTTCAAGACTTCATACAGTTAAAGTTTAGATTAAATAGGGTATTGAGTTACAACACAGTTCATTGACTCAATTAACACTCGTACATAACCCACACAAACGTCTATGGAGCCTCTGTGGATACAAAAGACAATTATAACAATGCTGGCAACAAGGTCCCGACTATACCTCAAAAGTGGAAGCCTACAACAAAAGATGTACAACATAACCCCTTGAAGGAAAAAGGGGCTCACCAAGACTTTGAGAGGAGGACACTCCGCTACGCGCGATCGGCACTGTCCGCAATGGAGCCACCTACTTTCATTCAAAAATGTAGCGCCCCCGGACAAAAGCGACGTTAGTACCACAGAATAGTACTAGTATGTATAACTAAACACCATCTAGTTAGAAAGAACTATCATACAAGAATAAGGAAATCACAAGTTTAACTCAAAAGCTTTAAACGATCACCACATCATCAAATAAAAGAATCATATAACTTTGACATAATTTTTCCATAGCTTTTAGTATGGGGAATTTCATACTGTTCATCATTGTTCGCAATACCACCGCTATCTTGAGCGGAGTCTGATCACGACCCGATCGGCTAGGTTTCCTCATTTGAGACATATATCTCAATCGTAATCTCATTCTCCTTTTCCGGAATTCAATATCAGCACAATACCGCCATGTGTGCGGCATGGCGTCCGATCACCGCCCGATCGGCTAGGACGCCTTACCAAGGCGTTGTTCCTTTCTCATTAATCATCTCGTTTCAATATTTATTTCAGATTTATCAATTCATAGGCACTTGGGGCCACAATTATCACATCATTCTTGGCACTAGGCCACATTTCACATCATTTTCAATTTCAATGTTAGCTTTTCTATTTAGGATGATAGGTACACACAAGAGCAATTTAAGTTGAAAGCATAGATAAGCTTTCACATAGATGGCACAACAATAGCAGTTTCAATCTTGATTTGAGGTCTAGGCATTTCAATACATGATTCATATTCTTCGCACCCTTTTAAATTATAAAAAATAGCACATCGTTCATACTTAGACACATCTTTCACGTTATGTAAAGTGGAAACACCAATTGATGTGAAATAACAATCAATACATCAATCCAACTTTAATCTTACCGCATTTACACAATCATCCACAGAGCTCAATTTCTAAAAGAGGGGGTTTTAGCAACACATACCTCAATAGAGCTTTCCTTAAGTTCTTACAAAATTCCGGGACTCTTAGCAACTTCAATCTATTTTGTGGGAATTACAAATTGAACCAAGAATTAGAGACGTGATTAAGATTCTAGCTCATTTGAGCATATTATCAAGCACTAAGTGTGCATAGAGATTTTAGGACCCTTTTGTGAGAGATTTTCTTCAATCTTATACTCCAATTGCTATCTTTTTAGTTCGCAGCCTCCCCATGCCCTATTATCTTTTATGCATGCAAGAAAAATCCATTTTTATACCCATGAAACCACAAGCTAATTACTCATTCTAGTGTGAATTTCGAAATCAAGGGTTAGGGCTCAAGTTCTTACCTCTTGGGGTGAAGACCTAGCAGCTGTACTTGAAATTTTTCAAGGGGTTTAGGTATGAATTTGGTGGTGACTTGATGAAGATCACTCTCTCTCTAGAACTTCCTCTCTCACTCTATTTTTAGTAAAATAACATAAAAAGGGTCTAATGGGGTGTTTTTAATCGAATGGGGTCGGGTTTTAAAAGTTAGAAAATAAGAGCCCCGACACAATCTGCGATCGCATAATGGACATGCGACCCGCAAAAGGGACCGCAAAAATGGCTTTAAAAACCTGAACAAACTGCCCGGGTATGCGACAAGAATGCGGTCCACATACCTGTTCTGCGGTCGCCTAATGCACCGCAGAACAGCCTCTCGCAAAATTCCAAGGGGATTATGCGATGACTATGCATCCCGCATATTGATTATGCAATCGCATAATGGGCCGCATAGTTGACCTCAAAATTACCATCAAACTGTCTGACTCTGCAGCGACTATGCGGTCCGCATAGCTATTATGCGATCGCATAATTGACCGCATAAGTTCACTTTTTTGGAAAATATTATTCCCTAACTTTTTAATGCATAGATCAGTCCAAAGGGTCCGAACTGCGGCGAGTACGAGCTTTCGGGTTTTGAGTAGAAATTTCCACGGGGCCTTACAACCTGCACGCCCCTTTCCCGTTCTCCCTCCTAATTTTTACCCAGAAATCATTGTACCTTGAACCTATTCTCATCCAACAGACAAAAACCATTGTAATTTCCAGATAACACTTTTCTAAAAAGCGAAGGATGGAGAAGTGAATCTGCTTTTTTGAAGAAATTTTTTTTCCAGTTTTTCTAGGAATGAAGTGTGCTTTTTGTCAATAATAAGAAACCAATGGAGAATAAAGAGTGATCTCCAAATCTTAATGGTGTTCTCCGGTGGCCGGAGGATGTTCCGGTGATGGCAGTGGTGGAGTTGTTGGCGGTGAGGAGAAAAGATGGTGGAGTAGGGAAAAAAGTGAAGATAAAGTCAATAGTTTATTTTCCTATGTGGCACTAGTAATGACGTGGCATCCTACGTGTAGGAGATTGTATTGCACGCACTGGCAGCCTCCTGTCATAAGCATTTATTGTACACGGGTTGAACGAGTGTAAGTGTTCAATTGGAAAAATGCTTAGTTTGGGGACCGCGATGACAAAGTGGCACAAGTATAAGTGCCATTTTGGCTATTATGCCTTCTCTTAACTTTCAAACCTTCAAATTCCACAGAACACATCCGAATCCTACCAAATCAACTCGAATTGAAACCAAACATTGCTCACAAGTTCCACATAGCATAACAAACCTATTTCAACTCCCGGAACAATAATCCTAACCCGAGAACAATCCAATGAACCTTCAAAAGTTTCGAATTTTAAACCTTTTCCAAATAGATCCAAAACCTTCTAGGTACATCCAAATGTGAATACAGACATACGCCTAAGTCCCAAATTACCATACTAACCTAGTGGGATCATCAAAATATGAATTTGAGACTGTCTACATGAAAGTCAAACCTTGGTCAACTCTTAGACTTAAAGCTTCCAAATAGAGAATGCTCTTCCGAATAACTCCCGAACTTCCCGAAAATCAAAACATAATATGCATGGAAGTCGTAATATACCATGTGAATATATTCAAGACTCCAATCCACGGAATGAAATTCCAATGCTCAAAATGGTCGGTCGGTTCATTATATTCTCCTCACTTAAACGTACATTCGTCCTCGTACGTGCCAAGTGTCGTTCCAAAGCCATCAAATCAATCAATAAACTCACCATAAACATACCCATAATCCCGTTAACAAAACCTAATTGAAGATTCTTTCTTCAACCTTAGTCCCTAAACCTTAGCACCCAATCTCCAATATCCCTAACTCCTTATAAGACCTGATTATCGCATTTATACACTATATTAGTGTAATCAGGTTGCATCAGGATATAATCATATTCTATGATATAATCGCACGATATACCACAAAACTCATGTACTCATAGCAATATCTTCCGGCCATAATAACTGCTCATTACTAAACCCGGTAACGGTAGCTGTTCCAAGCCTTCACAACCCGCTAATGATGTAAGAAACATATAGTAACTCATAAGCACTTACCCAATCAACACATCATGGAATTCTCTCTCGCTTGACAAGAACCATTGCCAAACTCTAAGTTGATTAATGAAATTCTTATCCAAACATACCTTATCAAAGTCTGATTGCACTAATTTCATGTCCAATGACCTCATCTCACCCAGTACAAGCAGCTCGACCAACATGCCACACCTAATGCCACCTAGAGCCACATATGTGGCAATCCATATCTAACAAGCAATAACTCATATGTAACTGAAGATGGAAAGAGAACCAAATGAGCGAACTATCCGAGAAGTCCAACAGGTATAGCCCCAACTGTATCATACTATAAATCCATCCAATAAGGGAGAAACAAAATACACAAAATGACCACAAAGAATCTTATCCTATCATGACCGCGCTGTGGTACGTAGCCCAATCCAAATATACTGATTTACATGGAGTACCCATTGAGCCATAACACTCACAATCATTAACCACATGTGTGTCAACAATAAATACGCGAAATACATGACCATAACCATAGAGAAACATATATCACAATATGCCACAGACATGAAAACCATAACCAAGGTGCAATAAACAATTCAACACCCCAAGAAGCATCTTGCTCGAATCACGCCAAAAGGCCTAAAATGAGCCACATCATGCAGGTGAACAGATGATCTACTTATTTCATACCAGCTTTGTAAATTCTAAGTCTTAGAAGATCATAATTTGTACTACCGATCCTTGGAATTTTTGTATAAAAGATTAGTTATTTCATAATTTGTTTTCTTAGTAAATCTCATTTGAATTTGGATTATTGTTAATTGGCCAACCTGGAGGGATTTAATATAAAAAATTCAGCTTGAAGCTTATTTCTTTGAATTCCTTCCACTTACTCGTCTGTGTATGTGACTGTCCAGTATTAGCTGTTCATCGACGGCTTGCGATTTCATGGATGAGATGCGAGATGCATTTTTTGAGTTTTGGTGATGGGCTAGTCTGGAGGACTTGGGGCCAGAATTAGACCACATTTTAGGCTCGATAGTTTTAGTTGTGGGAGCATGTGCTTTGGGACTTATATGTCCGGCTGTGTCCATATGAGTGTAATTTATGGCTGGGTGAGTGGTTAGACGGCTACGTTACGAGTATGAAGTGATTGCATTCAGATGAGGCTTGATATGATGTGAAGAGTTTGCTTGGGATGTGGAAAGGACAACTGGATGCTTGAATTCTATTTTGATGTATTGTATAATATCAATTTATTATCATGATAAGGGAGCTTTCATGTTGTTTATTTGTGAAACAAATTAGATTCTCGTGTCTTGTTGATGAGTTCAGACTCAGGAAGATTAACTGATTGCATAGTAGTTACAATTGTGAAAGGATATAGAGAGATGTCAGTTTGAGGCTAAGTAGGTAGGTTATCACATGCGGGGTAATCTACGGATGTGTGATCCTTATGATGTTGCGTGGATGGTTTTATTTCTACCAGCAGCTTATATGTGTTGCACTTTGTGTTTGGATTTCTTATGAAAGTTGACTTCAATGTCACAAGGGTGAATGCGAGTTTAGCTGATGATTTGAGGTATTTTATGGTGTGTTTCATTAGCTTGTAAAGAATTTAGTTGAATCTCACTGCGGGATTATGGCAGTAACAGAGAATGGGTATGGTGAGTTATCAGATGTTTTATTATATGGCTTTGAGCCAAGTGGGGGAGTCTTCTATGGACAATTTGATTGCATGGTTATGTGTTGTTTTTGTTTCGGTCATAAGCATATTTGTGGATCGGTTATGACTTGCAGATGTTGGCTTTGTGGATGACTTAAGCAATGAGATTTTTGGATGCATGGTGTATTACACTTTATTAGTATATGGGAATCATGGAAAGATTGAGTTATTACTTGTGAAGGATGTAGTGCGCGTGGAGTAGAAATTTGCTCGGTTGCGTTAAGGCAAGGTTACTTCATCGGTTGTCGTCGTGTAATGGGGCACATATTGTTCAGCTCGGTTGGGCGTACAATTGAGATTTGGGAAGAATGGATGACTCTTAAGAAGGTTAATGGTTTCAAGATTTATATGTGGCTATCGAGAATTTTCCAAATTTGTATATGGATAGAATCTAGGATTTGCATTGCATGGTGTCGAGACTTGTTGTATTTCTATATCTTTGTGGATTCTACATTTCAGTTTTAGAAAGTTAAAAGTAACAAAATTAAATTCATATAAGATCTCTTCAGAGTGGGTGTCTCAATTATGGTACTTTTGGGGTGTTGAGAGGGAGTACATCATCTTATGGGCCTTAAGGTTATGCGGTTTTATGCTACGATCTCTTCTGGTGAGCTTTGGGTAAGGATCATGGTGTTCTACCAAGGAGAAGTGTCAACTAGAGGGTAATTCGGAAGGAACTCATAGAAATAAGACAGCTTGATGGTAGATCGGATCAGCATGGTAATGGGTATAATCGGTTCTTTTAGTTCTTATGATATAGTGAGTCTCTACATGTGTTTTGGGGAAAAACGCTTTGGCTTGGCAACCTGCACGACATAGTTTAGCTACAGAGATTCAGTTCTGATGGCTTGGTTATGTGTAAATGGGCTTCAAAGTGTTCTCGATGATTTCTGCCTTAATTTGAGATGGATATTAGCTACATGTATGAGGGGTATGTGGTATGTTATGATTTTCTCCCAGATGGGATCAAGTGGAATGTTTCTGACTGATTAGGTATGTATTATGCTTATGACTCAGAGTTGATTATGAGATTCTCATGCTTTTTGTATGATGGTATGATATATGTGGTGCGTCTTGTGGGATTGAGATTTGCATGAACAATGTGGCGGTTCAGTTTTGAAGGGATGGTCATGAATTCTTAGACAGCATGGATGATTTAAGGTGATTAGATGAATGCTATTACTACTTGGTATTTCATAAGAAGGGTGCGTATTTCAGAAGGTGCAATGTGTTTTGAATTACGGATGCTTCATTGGTATTGCGATGCTCACCTGGTTGATCGACTATTGATGTTCAGATTTTGTTATGTGGCACAGAAGAATTATAGAAGCATTCCTCATGGGATGGTCGTGTAGGAGAGATGTTTAATACATTCGGGCAGTGGAGTTGGGATCAACTATGGTGCTTGATGTGTTCTATGGATTCGGAGACTGGGAGTTCTCATAAGCAGATTGTTTCGTGGTTGTGGATTGTGAAGATGTGGGCAAAGTTAGCCAGATGATAGTATGTGTTATGGTTAGGTTATTGTGGACTTTTGCATGGCTATTTTTCCATTTGGGGATGATAAACATTGATTTTGGGGACCATTGGTAAGCCTAATGAGGACGTGTATTCTACTCCGAGTTAGATTTGTTGACTCACAACTATTAGTGTCGAGGGGTGTGTCATTCGGTTAGAGTTGACTTGTTCATGTTCTAAGATTCTATGTCTTAATTTTCTATGCTACGATGGGGTTTTGATTTGTTGGTTATATGTGCATATGATGCGAGTCTGTTTGGGCCTTGTAGCGGAATTCGAGTGCTATGGTTATTGGGGTGTTGAATGGTTGATTGCACCTTGGTTATGGTCTTTCCTGTTTGTGGTATATGGTGCTATCAGTTCCTCCATGGTAATGGTGATGCACTTCGTGTACTACATGTCGAACTGCGTGTGGTTGTTGATTTTTAGCATTGTTGCTTGAGGTATATAATAGGACCGATGTTTGGATGGGGTCATGCGTTGCAGCAGAGTTATGTTGAGATATGATCTTTTGTGTTAGATACGTGTTTCTTGGTTCTACTATATGTCATGGGTTCATAGCATTGCGTTTGTGGTGGTACTTGCTGAGCTTGCGGGGCGATTCTCTCATTTGAATCACTTTACATGTTTGAGTATATTTGAGTTGTTTCTGTCACGCCCCAACCTCGGGAGGTGCGACCGGCGCTCAATCGAGTGAACCCAACTGAGTAAGCCTTATCAAACGCTTCCTACCCAACTCAATGTGATTAAGGGTTCCAATTCCGTTTAACTAGACAATAAGAAAGGGGTTGTATATTTAACATTGATAGCTTATTTTATAACACAACCTAAAATCGTAGTTAGGCTTCCAAGATTTCATACAGTTATAATTTAGAAGAAAGCAAGAGTACAAAGTTACAATATGGTTCATTGACCTATCCAATACCCGTACATAACCCACACACAAACGTCTATGGAGCCTCTAAGGATACAAAAGGCAATGATAACAACGCCGGCAACAAGGCCCCGGCTATACCTCAAAAGTGGATATCTATAACAAAAGGTGTACAACATAACCCCTTGAAGGAGAAAGGGGGCTCACCAAGACTTCGAAAGGAGAACACTCCGCTACGCGTGATCGGCACTGTCCGCTATGGAGCGACATACATTCATTTAAAAATGTAGCGCCCCCAGCAAAAAGGGACGTTAGTACCATGGAATAGTACTAGTATGTATAACTAAACACCATCTAGTTAGAAAGAACTTTCATACAAAAATATGGCAATCACAAGTATAACTCAAAGGGAACTTTAAATGGCCACAACATTCTCAAATAAAAGAATCATACAATTTTCACATCGTGTTTCCATAGCTTTCATTTTGGGCATTTCATATTGTTCATCATTGTTCACATTACCACCGCGAACTTGAGTGGAGTCTGATCTCGACCCGATCGGCTAGGTCGCTTCATTGGAGGCGTTCACTTCAATCACAAACTCATTACCACCATGTGCGTAGCATGGCGTCCGATCTCGGCCCGATCGGCTATGCCGCCTTACCAAGGCGTTTCCCTTTTCCATCAATCATCTCATTTCAATCTTTGTTTCCCATAAATCATTTCATAGGCACTTGGAGCCACAAGTATCACGTCATATATTTGGCACTAGGCCACATCTCACATCATTCCCAATTTCAATGCTAGATTTGTGATGTAGGGAAATAGGTGCACACAGGAGTAATTTAAATTGCAAGCATAGATGAGACTTCACATAGATGGCACAACAAACGCAACTTGAATCTTAATTTAAGGTCTAAGCACTTCAATACATAATTCATATTCTTTGCCCCTTTTTAAGCTATCAAGATAATACATTGATCATGTTGAGACACATCTTTCACGCATAAAAGGCTGCAACACCAATTCATGTGTAATAACAATCAATACAAGAACCCAAGCTTTAGTCTTACCGCATTTACACAAGCACCAATGAAGCTGAGTTTCTAAAAGACGGGGTTTTAGCCGTACATACCTCGATGGAGCTTTCCTTAAATCTTTTATAATAAATTCCGGGACTCTTAGCACTTCAATCAATTTTATAAGAAATGCAAATTGAACCAAGAATTAGAGACATGATTGGGATTCTAGTTTATTCGAGCATATGACCAAGCACTAAGGGTGCACAGTGATTCTAGGACCCTTTTGTGAGAGATTTATATTATTTTATATCCCAATTGCTATCTTTTTAATTCACAACCTCCCAATGCTCCATTACCTATTGTGCATGTAAGGTTACTAGCCCGTATACCCATGTACCCACTTGCTAATTACCTATTTTATAGAAATTTTGAAATTATAGATGAGGGTACAGTTCTTACCTCTTAGGATGAAGACCTAGTGATTTCCATTGACAATCTTCAAGGATTTGGGGCAAAGATTGAGAAGGGACATGATGAAGATTACTCCCTCTCACTCTAGAACTCCCTCTCTCACTCTATATGCTAGGAAATAATAGAGAAATGGTCTAATGGGGTGTTTGGGATGGGGTCGGGTTTTAAAAATTAGAAAATAGGAGCCCGACTAAGATCTGCGATCGCAAAGTTGACATGTAGGCCGCAGAATAGGCCGTAAAATGATCCCCAAAACCCGAAGACACTGTTTGGGTATGCAACAGAAATGCGGTCCGCATACCCGTTCTGCGGTCGCATAATGCACCGCAGAACTACCCCTTACAAAATCCCAAGGGGATTATGCGACGACTATGCGGCCCACATATCGATTATGCGATCGCATAGTTGACCGCATAGTCGACCTCATATTGACCAACACACTATTTCATTCTGCGGTGACTATGATGTCCGCATAGCTGCTATGCGACCGCATTCTTGACCGCAGAATCGCACTTTCTGGAAAACATTATTCCTTGACTTTTTAATGCATAGATCAGTCAAAAGGGTCGCCGCAAAGAATTTTACAAATTTTAAACACGTATTCATAACTTGGCACTACGAGCTCTCAAGTTTTGAGTAAAAGTTTTCACGGGGCCTTACATCCTCCCCCACTTAAGATCATTCGTCCTCGAATGAGGATCAAGGTTCAATCATTAGCAAATTTTCTTCATGTAATCTCGGTTTCTCACAATCATTGAACACCTCAATAGCTCCGAATTTGGCTATCTCCCTAAATTACTAAAAATTTCGCCAGAGTTTCCTTTGTGTGTAGGCCTATCCACCTGTGAGAGAGCCCCAGAATCATATCCTAACAGCATATACATATTCCATAGACACAACATAACCTGTACAATACTAACCATGGCCGCATAGGCAATCATATAACCAAAATGAAACAGAACAGTTTTACATAGATCAAATCAAGGATACAGAATTCGTAAGGACCAAATAGATGAAAGCTATTACATGGCCATATAAACAAATGGTGGGTACTTCCCCCTCATTTCTTCCTCGGCTTCCCAAGTGGCTTCCTCAACCTGTTGGTTTCTCCATAACACCTTTACAGAGGCAATTTCCTTATTCCTCAATTTTCGAACCTGCCTGTCAAGAATGGCAACTGGAACTTCTTCATAGGACAGTTCTTCATTGACCTCAATAGTATCCACTGGTACGATAGTGGACGGATCTCCCACTACTTTCTTCAACATAGATAAATGAAAGACTGGGTGTACCAATGACATCTCGGGTGGCAACTCAAGCTTGTATGCCACCTGACCAATCCGCTGGATGATCCTATACGGTCCGACATACCTTGGGCTCAATTTTCCTTTCTTCCCAAACCGCATGATACCCTTCATGGGGGAAACCTTTAAGAATACCCAATCATCTTCTTTGAACTCCAAATCCCCACGACGGACGTCCAGATAAGACTTTAACGTGACTCTGAGCAGTTTTCAACCTTTCCTTAATAATTTTGACCTTCTCCATGGCCTGGTGCACATGGTCTGGCCTTATCAATTCAGCTTCTCCAACCTCGAACCACCCAATGGGAGACCTACATCTCCTACCATACAATTCCTCAAATGGTGCCATTTGGATACTAGGTTGGAAGCCGTTGTTATAAGCAAACTCTATGAGTGGCAAGTGATCATCCCAGCTACCTTTGAAATCAAGATCACAAGCACGCAACATGTCCTCAAGCGTCTGAATAGTCCACTCCGCTTGCCCGTCGGTCTGGGGATGAAAAGTTGTGCTAAGATTTACCTGCGTGCCCAAACCTTGCTGAAATTTCTTCCAAAAGTTGGCTGTGAATTGAGCCCCTCGATCAGAAATAATTGAGACTGGAGTACCATGCAACCTGACCATTTCCTTGATATATAACTGGGAATACTATTCTGTTGTGTCAGTAGATTTGACTCGCAAGAAGTGCGCTGATTTTGTGAGTCGATCAACAATCACCCAATTTGAGTCAAACTTGCACGGAGTGCGTGGAAACCCTACCACAAAATCCATATTGATCATCTCCCATTTCCACATTGGAATTTCTATGCTTTGAGCCAGTCCTCCGGGTCTTTCATGTTTGGCCTTCACTTGCTGACAGTTCGGACATCTAGCTACAAAGTCCGCCACATCCCTTTTCATGTTGTTCCACCAATAAACTTCCTTAAGATCATGATACATTTTTGTAGAGCATGGGTGCACTGAATACCTGGAAGTGTGAGCTTTTGCTATGATCCTTCCACGAAGACTGTCAATATTCGGAACACATAGGCGGCCTTGGCACCGTAGGGTACCATCATCCATGCGAAAGGGAAAAAGCTATGGTCTTGTGTTTATGGATCCCCTCTTTCAACTGTGCTAATAAAGGATCGTTGAATTGCTTTTCTTTCACCTCTGCCACAAGCGACGACTCAGCCCTATTCTGCACAACTACCCCTCCATCATTAGAGTCCGCAAGGAGAATTCCCAAACTGGCCAATTGATGAACCTCCCGGGCCAATGGCCTCTGATCTGCCAAACTTCCCATAGGTTTTCGACTAAGAGCATCCGCCACAACATTAGCCTTTCCCGGGTGATAGAGAATATCAATGTCATAATCCTTGAGTAACTCTAGCCATCTTCGCTGCCTCAGATTCAACTCCTTCTACTTGAAAATATATTGAAGGCTCTTGTGGTCCGTGAATACATCCACATGGACCCCATATAGATAATGTCGCCAAATCTTTAGTGCAAACACCACTGCCGCAAGCTCTAAGTCATGGGTCGGAAAGTTCTTTTCATGATTCTTGAGTTGCCTTGAAACGTAGGCTATAACCTAGCCATGTTGTAGATCCTTGAAGCATCGTAATACACCACAAACCCCTCTGTACCCTCTGGCAGAGTTAATACCGGTGCTGAAGTCAATCTTCATTTCAATTCTTGGAAGCTCTTCTCACAAGCATCTGACCACTGGAACTTATCTGCTTTCTGGGTCAATTTAGTCAATGGAGTCAAGAGTAGAAAACCCCTCCAAGAACCTTCTATAGTACCCAGCCAAACCCAAGAAACTGCGAATCTTTGTTGGAGTGGTAGGTCTAGGCCAATTCTTCACTGCTGCAATCTTTTGAGGATCAACCATAATTCCTTCCCTGGAGACGACATGACCCAAGAACGCGACAGATTCAAGCCAAAATTCACATTTCAAAAATTTCGCATGCAATCGATGCTGTTGAAGAGTCTGCAAAACTGCCCTGAGATGGTTAGCATGGTCCTCTCGACTTCGGGAATACACAAGAATATCGTCAATGAACACTATTATAAAGTAGTCTAGAAAAGGCTTGAAGACTCGATTCATAAGATCCATGAAAGCTGTCGGGGCATTTCTTAGCCCAAAAGACAGCACCAGAAATTCAAAGTGCCCATACCGAGTCTTGAACGTTGTTTTTGGAATATCCTGCTCCATTATCTTCAATTGGTGATACCCGGATCGCAAGTAAATCTTTGAAAATTACATAGCACCTTGCATTGGTCAAACAAGTTATCTATTTTGGGTAGAGGGTATTTATTTTTGATGGTGACTTTGTTAAGCTGCCGGTAGTCAATACAGATTTGCAACAACCCATCTTTCTTCCTTACAAACAAAACCGCTGCGCCCCATGGCAACACACTTGGCCGGATGAAACCCTTTTCTAAAAAATCCTTCAATTGCTCCTTTAGTTCCTTTAATTCTGCCGGTGCCATTCTGTAAGGTGGAATTGATATAGGCTGCCTGCCTGGCATCACATCTATTCCAAAATCAATCTCCCGGTCAGGTGGGATCCTAGGAAGCTCATCTGGGAAGACACCTGGAAATTCATTCACAATAGGTACGGACTCAAGGCTAGGTGCCTCGGCATCGGTGTCCGTAGCATGGACTAAATGATAGATACACCCCTTCTTGATCATCTTTAGAGCCTTAAGGTAAGAAATAAACCGACCTTTAGGCAATACATTATCTCCCTTCCATTCAACCACGGGCTCGTTAGGAAACTCAAGCCTCATAGCTCTAGTTCGACAATCAAGCTTGGCAAAGCATGAATAGAGCCAATCCATTCCCATTATTACATCAAAATCCACCATCCCTAATTCAATAAGATCGGCCATGGTATCCCTACCAAGCAGCGTGACAACACAACTTCTATAAACTCGAGTAGCAAAAATTGACTCACCAACCGGAGTAGATACCAAGAATGGTTCATGAAGCTGTTCTGGTTCTATCCCAAATTCTATAGCAGCAAAAGGGGTAACATAGGACAGGGTGGAACCGGGGTCAATAAGTGCATATACATCATGGGATTGAACGGTCAGAATACCTATAACAACATCGGGAGAAGCCTCTGCAGTCTAGCGACCACTCATAGAGTAGAACCGGCTGGGCCCTCCTGAACTCTACGCACCACCTCGGGTTTTGAGTAAAAGTTTTCATGGGGCCTTACAGTTTCCTATTAGTTCATGGATTGCACGATTTGCAGATCTAGGTAGTATTGGTGTGGCATGACAGTATTAGCTCGTATTTGATGAGATGATGTCTTTGGGCTTGAAGTGATTTATATCGAATCTGATTGCGGTATGTTTGGAAGAGTAATATCGGAAGTCAGCTTAGAATTGGAGCTTTGGTTTTGGTTGGGCAAGAGAGCTATATGACTTGTTGATCTGATGAGTAGCTATAAGTTTATGCTTGTTTCTTTCATCATCTGTAGTGTACGAAGGTTTTGAATCAAGTTTATTGATATAAGGCTTATTACCGGTACCCGATTTAGTTTTAAGCAATTACTTTAATAGGAACTCGTTGCTACGAATATGCGAGTTATGTGGTATATCATGTTATTTCATCTTGGGTAATAGTTATGGCTTGATACAACTTTTTCAGACTTATATAGTGTGTAGATGTGAGATTTAGGTCTTGTATGAAGTTTCGAATATTGGAAATTGGGTTCAAAGGCTTACAAACTAAGGTTGAAGTAATGATCTTCGGTTATGTTGTGTTGTCATGCTTACATGGATTGGGGTGACGTGGGATCACCCTCGCGTATGTGCATACTAAGGTTACACGGCGATTTGATGGTGTTGGAACGACTTTGGCATGTTCGAGGACGAACGTATATTTAAGTGGAGGAGAATGTAACGACCCCACTAGTCATTTTGAGCATTTTCACTTTGCTCGGTGGTTTGATGGCATTGGTAGCTCTGCATGATGTATTATGACTTTTGTGTATCGTCGATTTCAGTTTTTGGGTGATTCAGAATTAGTTTGGAAGAATAAGTTTCATGTTTGAATCTTTAAGTTGGAAGAGTTGACCAAGTTTTACTTTTGAGTATTTGACCTCGAATCGGTATTTTGATGGTTACATTAGGTCCGTATGGTTATCTTCGACTTGGGCATTTGCCCGAATTTGCATTTAGATATTTCTAGAAAGTTTCGACCCTATTTGAAATGTGAAGGTTTGGAATGTTCATAAGTTTGACCGGAAGTTGACTTTAAGAATATCGAGTTCGGATTGTGGTTCCGGGAATTGGAATAGCTTCATTATGCCATTTGGGAGTTGTATGCAATATTTGAGTTCATTCCGAGTTGATTTGATATGGTTGAACACGAGATTTTGATGTTGAAAGTTGAAAAGCTCATAAAGTTCGATTTGAGCTGCGATTCCTCGTTTTGATGCTATGATGTGTGCTTTGAGGCCTCGAGTAGGTCTGTGTTATGTTTTGGGACTTGTCATCATGTTTTGATGGGGTTCTGCGGGGCTCGAGTGAGTTTCAAATGGGTTTCGGCTCATTTTGGCACTATTGTGTTCTGTTGATTTCTGGTGTATCTGTTCTTCATCGCGATCGGTGCTAGAGACCGTGATCGCATAGAGTATTATGGGAGCTAGGTGATTTACTACTTCGTGTTCGCGACATGGTGATCGCGTTTGCATAAGTTGTGAGCATTTGTCTTCATGGTCGTGGTGTATTACCACATTCGCATTGAGCTGAACTGAGCTGAGCTTCAAGCTGGGAGCTGGAGACTTCTTCTTCGCGTTCGCCTTAGTTGTGTCTTAGTAGTGTCGCGATAGTGTAGTGCAGATATATGTGTTCATCGCGTTCGTATGGGAATTATCGCGAACGCGTAGAGTATTTTGGAGGCAGTTGCGTTTGTTCTTCTTGATCGCGAAGGGTATGTCTGTTCAGTGAATTATAAGAACTCTTTTTTGAAGGTCTCGACCATTTTAGCATATTTTCAGCTACGGAGCTTGGATTGAGGTGATTTTTTAGGCGATTTTTACCACATGAATTGGGTAGGTGTTTTCTACTCGGTTTTGATTATATTTCATTAATCCATCTTTGTTTTTGGCTATTGATTAATGATTTCAAAGAGAAAATTGAGGGTTTTTGTCTAAACTTTCATAAAGTCAATTTTCAAGTTTTTAGCACCGATTCAGAGTCGGCTTTGAGTGAAAGTAGCATGGCTGGACTCGTATTGAATGGTTTGTCAAATTTTGTGAGTTTTGTCGGGTTCCGAGATGTGGGCCCGAGTTTGACTTTTTGGTTGACTTTGGGCTTTTGATTAAAGATTCAACCTTTATCGGTTGGGTTAGCTTTCTTTGGCATTATTTGATGTTCTTGAGTTTCTTTTGGCTAGTTTGAGCCGTTCGGAGGTCGATACGTGCGGGATAGCATTTCTAGAGTATTGTTGGCTTCCTCGGTATTGGATTCGGCTTGTTCTATACAAGTAACTTATCTAAGCATGGATTTGAGGGTATTTATCCCTGGGAACTATGTTATAGGAGATGTATTGAGGTGACGTACCTGCTAGGGAAATCGTTCTTCGGGTTAGCCTTATTGAGATCTCTATATTCCACACATATCCTGATATTCCCATCCTTTTTGGGCACCAGGATGATATTTGCGAGCCATGTTAGATAGTTGGTGACCCTTATTACGTTCGCCTCTATTTGCTTGGTTACTTCTTATTTTATCCCCAAACTTAAATCTGGCTTGAATTTTCTGTGATTTTATTCGACTGGAGGTCTAGCAGGATCGGTAGGCAATCAATGCGAAATGATGTCAGTGCTTAACCCAAGCGTGTCATCATATGACCATGCGAACACATTTATGTACTGTTGGAGGAGCTCGACCAATTCTTCGTTTTGCTATACTTCTAAATGGATGCTGATTCGGGTTTCTTTTATGTCTTCTTTGCTTCCCAAGTTGACCACTTCTATCTCTTTAAGGTTAGGATTTTTCTGGCTTTCCAGTTGTTTGATCTCTTGTAGGAGATTATCTAGCGTCATGCTTTCGTCGTATTCCTCATAATCTAGATCGCTATGCTCCAAGGTTTCGTTACATGTCATAATCGGGGAACACATGTTTTTACTATTGATGTCCCTATCTGCATGACCAATACCTACCTCCTGGAACCAAGCCTATGCGACACTTAATCGAGTCAATAGCCAAATAGCATCTTTCATCTCCTGAACTGGTGCAGCTGGCTGAGGAGCTGGGGGTACTAGGGCCGGCGCTAGAGCTGGTGACCCTCGGATCTCCTCTAGGGAGGGCAGGGTATGTGAAGTTTGAGATGAAGTCTCGCTCTGAGACTCTCCCCGAGCCCTAGTAACCCGTGGCGCTCGACTCGTAGCCTCATCAGCCACGGACTTGCCCTTCTGCGCGGCTGTAGCCTTCTTTGGCATCACTGAAAAACATAATATATCGTTAGGAAAATGAATCCTTATATTGCATGATATAAGATAAGAAGGGAGGATAACATCCTATATGTCTTGCAGCCTCATGTTTATAAGTGTGTTGCACAACACACTTATAAAAAAAGACTCTACTGGACATGGTTTAAACAACCCTAGGACAAAACTGCACAGATACCCGTTTTGTCACGACCCAAACCGATGGGCCATGATGAGTGCCCGAGTTCTACCTGTAGAACACCCCTACGCATATATCTATGATATAAATATGAAATAGGGGTAGGTCATGTATAACATTTGTCAATAAACTATTGAATTATGTGAATAACATACGTGAGGAAGCATGTCCAAAAGACATATATATATATATATATATATATATATATATATATATATATATATATATATATATATATATATATATACATACATGCTAAATATGGTAGGGCGAGCCAACAAGGATGCTATGGGAAACTATATATCAAAATAGAAGCCGACAGACCTCTAATAGAGCGTAGCACTGTATAAAGGATGGGACTGGGCCCTTTCATACCCACATATGTATACAAAGATATTGTTCTGAAACCCAATAGTAGTGGATAAAGTGGAGCACACCAACTCTCGCTGAGCAAGGATCCTAAGAAGGGGGCCAATCAGCCTGTCTACCTGCACCTGCGGGCATGAAAAGCAAGCCCCAAGCAATAGGGGCATCAGTGCGGATAATGTACCGAGTATGTAAGGCATACAAATCAGTATATAAAATACATGAAGGAAACTTGGAGTAAAGGACTCAAGCTGTAAGTCTGAATAGCTCTTCGAATCATGACACATTTATAATGTCATGCATATGCGTATCAATGTCATATCATTCATAGGTATATGCGCACATAACATCACTAAGCCTCTGAGGGTATCCCATCATACCATCTCGGCCTCATTGGGTGAAATCATCAATGTTACAAACTGATAAGGTGGGTGTGCGTATATAACACTGTAACCTTTCCCCATACCCCATATACATATAATATACGTGTATGTAACGCCATCTAGTCATGGGTTAATGTACATGTATAAATGAATGCAATGCATAAGAAGTTACTCAATAAGATCTCTCGAGATGTCATAAGATCAATATGCCTTCCGTTAATATCATGAAATAAATTTTATCAACTTACGTATTTTCTTAGACTCATGAACAGACGATAAAATAATAGGACATATGGGGAATCAAGACCATCGGCAACCCTAGTACTTCTAAGAATAGAGTCATTTGTGAAAGTTGTGTATTTTCTCGTTTTGTTGTATCATATAGATCATTCGAAAAGGAAAGAAGAGATAGCCTTAACATACATGATAGAAACCTGTCCAATAACAATGCTAATCTCAGCTCACTGCACCTTAATCTACACAACCAATAGTGAAGCTTTTGTCAAGCTACGAATAACTCTCTTATTTATATAACAAAAGTTACTTAATCTGTAACAAAATACGTAACTTTTCCCCTGATTTTACTTCTTCCTCAAGCCTACTATAGGTGAGACCACAACACAATACAATCATCAACTCAAATATAACCTAACTACTATTCGGGACCGTTTAATACAACAAAAAGCCAAAATATACCATAACACACCCAATCAACAAGTTATCAATTACCCTGAAATTGCAACGACGAGTGACCAACCCACTACCCTACCACATGTTGCGTTTCACAACGACTTTTATCCTTCAAAAATCCATAAATCAGCAGCACAAGAGGCCAATCGAGTGGACTACAAAACCACCCACTACAAGTGAAATAAATCGAACTCACGACTTTTGATCACAATCCCGTGAGTTCTAACTAGTAGGAAACAAATTTATCAACCTTCCTTGAGATTTGTAAAGCATAAATACAGCAAGTAGGTGTTTTCTTAACCATGAAGTACCTTACAAAACTCAAACTATAAAGAAAGGGAGAGGCGGTATAGTGATATTTATGTCGTAGGGATCGTCCTAATGCTATCGCTTCTTGATTTCGTACCCGAGATGTTAATCCTTTTTGAAACCCTTGTAAAAAGCTTAAGGATAAGTTTATAGGTCTTCTTTGTTCATGGTATTTGGAAAAATGAAGAAAAAGACGACTTAAGGCATATATATATATATATATATATATATATATATATATCCACTTTTGAAAACTCAAAGAGGGGCTACCTTGGCACCCTAGCATTGGCCCTTCTCCAAACACTTATATCTTTTTATCTGGACTTCGTATGAATGAACGGTTAAAAGTATTGGAAACTACATTCCAAGACCTTCAATTTATTATATAATATGTCCCAAAACGACCTCATATTACGCATAAAATGTATTACTGAAAAAGCTTCATTACAAGGCAAATCCTTAGTCGATTTTTCCGTAACCTAAATTCGATTTTTCCCATACATTATATTTTATATCCAAAATCATATATAGTCATATTATTAATTCAAAATCATTTAAATCATGATTATCAAGTCTTATATTTATTATACGTCACCTTGGGACGCACATGATGTAACAATATACTCCCTCTATTTCAATTTATGTGTACCTGTTTGACTGGGCACGAAGTTTAAGAAAAAATGAAGACTTTTGCAATTTGTGATTCTAAACAAGTCAAAAAGGGCATAGAGTATTTGTGTGGTTATAAAAGCTTCTCATTAGGAGCAGAATTGTAAGTTTAAGCTAAATTATTTTCAAATTTATAAAGGGATCATTCTTTTTAGAATGAACCAAAAAGGAAATAGGTTCACATAAACTGGAATAGAGGGAGTATCTAAATTGTAACTTGATATGTGAAAAGAGGACGCGTAGTTTTAAAAGGATATAAGCTTAGAAAAGCTTTGAAGATAATTTTTGTATATACATATGGTTTAAAGAGTTTTGAACTATTGTACATAATGTTTGCATTTGTAAAACTTGTGAGATGGGATTTGTAAAACGCTTTTATATTTAAAGAATGTGGACTATGAAACTCAATTGAAGTAAAAGTATTCTAAAGAAATAAGTTTAAGATATACCTTGGTTTTTCAAATCTCAATCTGTAGTCTTTGAAGAAATTGTTAAAAGCTTTTGGTTGGGAGGCAACACTTGTTGACAAAAACTTGTTTATTAGTGTTAGAATAGTCATGTAAATAGGAGTAAATAAATAACCCTAATCCAATATATGTTAGGAGTAGGACATGTTATGTGTGTATATATATAGGGCTCATTGTAACATATGTATATACATCAATAATATATTTTCTCCCGTGCTTTCTCACATGGTATCAGAGCTTTAGTGAGAAACATATCGCTGTGCATCATTCCAGCGACTTCCGGGAAGAAAGAACTCAGTCACCGTGCAATTTTCCAGTGACCTAAGTGACTTATTGCGTCAAAGTCACTAATTAACAGTGTTGTGCAAAATCCAACACCACCACAAGGTTCCCAAGAGAGATCCGACCAAACCCCAGAAAAAATCACCGGAAAATAGCCCTCCACGCGCCGTCACGCGCCTGTCGGAACTCTGCCGCCGGCGGCGCGTCTGTCCCACGCGCCGGCGCGTGAGGCCTCTTCCGGCCATTTTTCGGCTTCGCTTCTTCAGGACAGTTGGATCGCCCTGCAATTCCGAGCCTGTCCATATTTTTATTTTTTAATTCCGACCACTTTGAGTTTTTCCGGCGACTACACTGATTTTTCCGGCAGCTACAGTACTTTTCCGGCAAACACAGTGTTTTCTTCATCTGTCTCAGAGAATTTTCAGTTGATTCTTTTTTGTTATTTAGTGATAATCCAACCATGTCTTTGGGAGTCGATGCTTTCGGGTCTAGAAACCCGAGTTCTGGCAGTTCCGGTGTTATGATCTCACATCCTTTAATGGGAGGTTCAAACTACTTAGATTGGGCTTCATCTGTCGAGTTGTGGTGTAAAGGTCAAGGAGTTCAAGATCATTTAACAAAAAAGGCTAGCGAAGGTGATGAAAAGGCCAAAACACAATGGGAGAAGGTCGATGCTCAGTTATGTAGTATCCTGTGGCGATCTATTGATTCCAAGTTGATGCCCTTGTTCCGTCCATTCCAGACATGTTATTTAGTTTGGGAAAAGGCTCGTAATCTATACACTAATGACATATCTCGTTTCTATGATGTAATATCGCGAATGACAAGCTTGAAGAAACAGGAATTAGATATGTCTACTTACTTGGGACAAGTTCAGGCAGTCATGGAAGAATTTGAGACGTTGATGCCAGTTTCTGCTAGTATTGAAAAACAACAAGAGCAACCACACAAAGCAACGACAGAAGATGTTTCTAGTTCTTCACAACTCGTGGACCTCCCTAATTGACCTTGATTCAGTGACGTGAACCAGATTTGGCTGAGTTCCAACCGTCGCCCTCAGTTTGTATGATTATTTCTCACGTTCGATACTTCGCTTGCTTGCAGGCACCCTAGTCACCCAGTGAGCTCAATACTCCAGATCACTTGACTCATCTGCGTCGTATCCAATCAGTGGACAATCGGGCATCTCATACTATGGAAAATAGACGAGGAGGAGGTCGTTTATGGAAGATCTAGTACCCAAGTGCTCTATTGTCATAAACTTGGACACACTCGTGATGTATGCTATTCTTTTACGTGGCCGCCCAACCAAAAATGCTTATGTTGCTCAGACTGAGACTACAGGTAACCAGGGATTTTCTTTACTGAAGGGGAGTATAATGAGTTCCTTTCAGTAATCGAAGGCAAGTTAAGCAGACATCTCCACAAGTAGCTTCTGTGCTCAGTACTACATATTCTGTTGTGGTAATTTCTTTGCTTGTGTTTCCAGTCTAGTCCTCCTGGACAATGGGTTGTGGACTCAGCCGTTCTGATATATCTCTGGTAATAAATCACTTTTGTTCAATATTGCGTATTCACAATCTCTTCCACTGTTACTGTTACCAATGGGTCTCAAACCAAAGCAAAAGGAGTTGGACAAGCGAATCCCTACCCTCTGTCCATCTAGATTCCCGTCTCTATGTCCCTGGCTGTCCTTTTAATCTTGATTTTGTTAGTGCATTTGGACTCGTGCCCTCCATTGTGGTATATATTTATTGATGATTCTTTTATTATGCAGGTACGCAGTACAGGGAGACGATTGGAACAGGACTTGAATCAGAAGGGCTTTACTACCTTAACTCCCTAAAATCCTCCAAGGCATGTCTATGTTACAGATCCTCCGCAACCTAATTCACAAACGTTTAGGACATCCAAGCTTATCCAAGCTTCAGAAAGATGTGCCTGGTTTGTTATGTATTATTCCACATTAGAGTGTGAGTCATGTAGCTGGGAAACATACCCCGAGCCTCCTATCCTCGTAGTATTGAGAGTCACGTAGAGTCCTATTTTTTCTTTAGTTCACATCTGATATATGGGGCTAGTAGAGCAGTTCAACTTGGGATTTCGTTATTTGTTAGTTTTTATTGATGATCATCATCAGATGTACTTGGATTTTCTTTAAAATGAAAGATGTACTGGGTTGGGTTATTCTATATTCGCAGAATTTTTGTGCTGAAATAGAAATCATTTGGTGTTTCATTCGCACTTTTGCAGTGATCATGCTTAGAATATTTAATCTCATCAATTCAGCATTTAATGGACTTCCACAGGGAATTCTTCATCCAGACTCTTGTCTTGATACCTCAGCAAAATGGGGTTGCAGAGAGAAAGATAGGCCAATCATTGAGACTGATCCCCCTTCTCATTGAATCTATGTTCCGCTGGTTTTGGGGCGATGACAGTTCTTCGACAGCTTGTTATTTAGTTACGGATGCCGTACTCCTCCCATCCAGAATCAGGATACGTAGAGATATGTGTCTCCCAATCACACCGTATACTCTGTTCCCCCTGTGTTTTTGGGAGAAATTGATTTCTTTCAAACTACCCACTGGAAACGGATAGTATTAGCGTCCTCGTGTCTAAAGTGTGTCTCCTTGGTTATTCTCGTGTTCAGAGGGCTATCGTTGTTAACTCACTTGATCTTGTAGGTACTTTATGTCCCTCTGACGTCACATTTTTTGAGTCTAAACTTTCTTTACCTCTTCTGAACTTTCTGACCCCCCTTGGATATTTCTGAGGTCTTACGCTTATACCGACCTTTAAGGAGTCTACTATAGCAACCTCCTTCACCTCCCGCCACAGAAGTCTTACCCGACGTCCTCCTATAGGCTCCTCTCACCTTCCGCTATAGAAGTCTATCCATTCCATACCGTTGAGGATCTAGTGCCACAGGACACCACTTTTGACATATATCGTCGTCCGGCCGCAGCATCAGGTCCAGCTGATTCATGTCCCTGCACCCGGAACACTGCTAATACTGCGGACTTTCTCCCTCTTAATCAACGATTGAAAACTTTCGGAAAGGTATACGGTCCACTCCTTAACTCCTAATCCATTAATGCGGTGTGAGTATATCATTGTCATCACTATTATGCTTTTTCTATCTTCTTTGTCCTCTGTTTCAATCCTAAGTCTACAGGTGAAGCATTGTCTCATCCAGGATGCGAAGAACTAAGATTGTGACGAGATGTCTGCTTTAAATCGAGTGGTAACTTGGGAGCTCGTCCTCTTCCTCAGGTAAAATCTACTGTTGGTTCGTCGTTGGGGTGTATGCAGTCCAAGGTTGGTCCGGAGGTAAGGTTGATGTCTTAAGGCTCGTCTTGTTGCAAAGGATATACTCAGATATTGGGCTCGCTTACAGTGATACATTCTCTCCTGTGGCTAAGATAAGCATCAGTCGCTTTTCTATCCCTGGCTGCTGTTCGACCATTGGCCTCCATCAGTAAGACATTAAGAATGCTTTTTTACTACGGTGACTTCGAGGAAAGTTTTATAGAGCAACCACCTGGGTTTGTTTGCTCCAGGGGAGTCCTCGTGCCTTGTATTCGCTTGGTCGGTCCACTTTATGGTCTAAACGCAGTCTCTCCGGCCTGTTTGGTAAGTTCAGTCAGCAGTTATTCGAGATTTGGCAATGATTCAGAGTGAAGCTGATCATCCTGTATTCTATCGGCATTCTGCCCTCGAGTCTCTGTATTTATTGTGGTCTATGTTGACGTACATTGTTATTACCGGCAATGACAGGAATGGTATTACTAATTGAAGCAACATCTTTGCAACACTTTCCAGACTAAAGACTGGGCCAACTAAAGTATTTTTCTGGTTATTGAGGTCGCTCAGTCTAGCTCAAGGTGTGTGATCTCAACAACGAAAGTATGCCTTAGATATTCTTAAAGAGCCAGGAAAAAAAAATGACAGGTTGTAGAACCGGTTGACACTCCCGATGGATCCGAATTCTAAACTTATGCAGGACAGGGGGAACCTCTTAGCGATCCTGCAAGATATAGAACGGTTGGTTTGGTAAATTAAATTTAACCTTACAGTGACAAGACATGACATTTCCCTTTCTGTGAGTGTTGTGAGTCAGTTTATGGATCTCCGTGGTGACTAGTCATGGGATGCAGTTGTTGCGGCATTCTTCGGTAATATACAAGCAGCTCCAGGCAAAGGGTTTATTGTTTGACCCGGTCGGGCCATGAGCAGATCGTCTGATACTCAGATGCCTGATTAGGCAGGATCACCTTCTGATAGACGTTCTACGTCTGGATTTGTGTCTTGGTAGGAGGAAATTGGTGTCCGGAAGAGCAAACGAAACAGATATGTGGTTGCTCGGTCTAGTGCGAAAGCAGAATATCGAGCAATGGCTAGGGCGACATGTGAGCTTAATCTTGGATAAAACAGTTGCTCAAGGAGTTTGAAATGTGTGGGAGAGGAGATGGGGACTTGTGGTGACTAATCAAGGCTGCTTCTTCATATTGCGTCAAATCCCAGTGTTCCAATGACGAGAACTAACACATTGAGATTGCTGTCACGGTTGTAGAGAAAGATACTCTCGGGAGATATTGCTACAAAGTTGTGAAGTCGAATGATAGCTGCAGATATTTCACCCAGTCCCTCACTGGTCCTCTGTATTAACTACATATGTAACAAGTCTGGTACATATGATTTATATGCACAGCTTGAGGGGGAGTGTTAGAAATAGTCATGTAAATAGGAGTAAATAAATAACCCTAATCCAATATATGTTAGGCAGTAGGACATGTTATGTGTGTATATATATAGGGCTCATTGTAAATATGTATATACATCAATAATATATTTCTCCCGTGCTTTCTCACAAATTTAGAATGTCATTTCGGATACCATTTCTGGTCTTTGAAAAGAAAGATTGTCGCCTTTACTGATCTGTTTTTGGTTTGAAAGTCCTTCATAAAAATGTTAGTAAAAGCGTTAGAGATTAAATAGCAATATGTGATGAACGAATTGGGATTAATCTACTACTAAGTCTAAATTTTCTTTTAATCCTGTGTTGTTTTTAAAGCATGCTAGATTATTCACATAATTCAAAGATATAGAATATAACATTCAATAAATATTAAGTACTAATTAAATGTTGTAAACAATAAGGAGAGTAATAAAGCAATAGAGAGGAAGTAGTGACTCTGGTTTGGGGCTTGAAAAGAGGCAGGCCTAGCAAATAAAGAGTGGACAGCTAACATACCTTCAAACTCCTAGACGCGCAAGTATTAGGATTTGGGCCTGCAGTTCATTGCCGAAAATCGACAGGCAATTTTCATACATGTCATCAAGAAAGAGAGAAAGGTCACTAAATCTTTTATCTAATGCAAGCATCGAACATAACAAGAATTAAGGGCCTAATACTCTATACAGAGTTACACTCATAATAAAGTAATATGTATTATCACTTATATAGGATATGAAAAGTGTTATATTTAATGTGGGGTATCTAACATTTATTGATTTAAAGTGTTAATTTCACGAGTTTGAGAACACATCTTTTGTTGTTATTTAAACCAAACCCATAGGGGAGTAATAAATGTGAGTGTGTAATTGAGATATTATTCACGTTGAGAAAGGCCCTCATATGCACGTGAATATACCTATAGGTTGACACTCACTCTCTCACTCGCGCTTAGAGGGTATTTGGCTAGTAGGTCTAGAGCTCATGAGTTTAAGTTACTCTTGATTGGGGGTTACTCTCCCTGAACATGACACAATAAGCAACACCTGCCACGTGGGTATATGTTCCGACTGGTCTCAGGCCCAAGGCAGTGCTTGTGCATGTCAGGGAGAGTAACCCAATCAGTAACTACACTCTACTCCCAATACCCCTAACCACTTCACACGCACTATTCCTATAGGTTTTAAGTGCCAATGAGGCCTTTCAATGTAATCTCAATACAGCAGTGGGTACCAACACAATAGAAGTATATACATTTCCCATAATAGTAGATACATAAATAATATAGATCATGAGATCATCCAGTCATCCTAGTGTAACCATTAATCTTAAACAAAAGTACGTGTTTCATTGTGAATGATATGATTAAGCGTGCTTACAAAAATCATCTTGAAACACACATAGAACAAAGACATTATCAGATACTAGTAGGAAACCAAACATCTTTGGATCGTATGTCTTAAGGAAGAGGGGGAGTACATAGTTCAAATTTGTAACATGTCCAATGCGCACATTAAACATTTTTCCTTAATTACCTCATTTGATTAGTCAATAAGATTGTTTAACTTAAGTCTTGTCTTTAAGGGCATAACACATGTTATAGTTTAATGAGAATGCAGGAAATGTTAATATATGATATAATTAACAGTTGTAATTGAACTTCTAGGGAGTATTAGGAGGGGTGCAGATTACAGCTACAGCTAAACTTTCAATGGGTATGAACAAATTGCATATTAAGAATTATAATGCAAACCTTCGAAGAGTTTTTAGTAGAGATAATAGGCTAATAACTTTAACTAGAGATTACAAATTATATACTTCAATAGAAACCTCTAAAGAATATTAACAAAGATACAAACACCAACCACAGTTAGGACTTCTAAAGATATTAATAGAGCCTACAGACTGCAACTTACAGTTAGAACTTGTAAAAAAATTAACAGATGTTAAAACTAATAACTAACAATTAGAACTTCTAAAGTATTAATAGGGTCACAGATTCGCAACACTAGATTAGAACTTCGAAAGAGTAATTAACAGAATCTCTAAGCCTAAGAGTCTTGTTTACTCTAAAGCCCATGGCTTGATTACCTCTTCTAAGAGTTTTGCAAACTTCATACTAATCTCTTTGGTGAACAAGTCATGAATGTTATAGCTCAAACAGTAGTCAACAAAGCTCACTTTATAGTGCAAACAAGCTAAGTCCAGTTCATTAAGAGAGCTAGTGATGTTTTAAGGACAAATAAGTGCAGAGTGCCAAGGGGAAACCACATAATACATTTAGCTAAAGATCATATCTTATAAATAGTATGTTGTTAGCCATTGAAAATGGTATACAAATTAGATTTAATTTGTGGTTTCTAAAATACGTGATTTATTTCCTAATGCTAGTTGTTAGGCTTAGATGACTAAGTGGGAGACAGAAAATGAGATAAGAGCTGGAAGAAAATGCCGATATGCTAAAACCGACTAGCCGGGAATCGGGGCTGCGGGCTAGCTTATGCTAGGCCTTCGAGTCGAGCTAAAGCCTCCAGGCCTGTGGATGCCGATGAAGGACTAACATGTTCTAGAGCGTTGATGATGGTCTCTTTATGATCAATGATCAAGTAAATAAATAAAGAACAACATCATCAACCAATAAATGTAAGCAACACATATAAAATGTAACGCAGTAACATCAAGGGAGAATATTTTTAGGTTAGAGAGGGCCAAGATAAATTCTTGTTCTTGTATTGATGTCATGTGGTCTTTACAAAAGATAAGGCTCTCCTTTATATAGGGGCGGGATCCAATCATAGTACAGGAGCAATTTATTAATCAAAGATATGCGGGCTACTACTGTAAGGCCCCGTGAAAATTTGTGCCAAAACTTAGTAGCTTGTAGTGTCCAGTTCCGATATTGTTAGGAATGTGTAAAAATTCTTCGGGCCCTTTGTATGATTCTAGCATTTAAAAATCAAAGATTCATGTTTTTCTAGAAAAAGTGGCTGTTATGCGGTCCATAATGCGGCCATCCAAATCAAGTATGCGACCACATTTCTACCCGCAAAGTGAGTCAGTGTGTTAGTCAAATTTGAGGTCAAAAAATTGCGTCCGATTAATCGATGCATTAACAATATTACGACCGCATAGTCGTCTTGCGCAATTTCATCATGGATTTTGTTAAGGGCCATTATGCGTGTGCATTATGCGACCCGTAGATCGTGTTATGTCGACCCGCATTTCTGCCGCAAACCCAGATCAAAGTGATCAAAACTTGGGAGCACTTTTGCGGTCCATACTGTGGGCCGCATTTTCGCTTTGCGATCGCAAATGCGATGCAATACTGGCTCGGGGCTCTTTTTCTCTAAATTTTAAACCCGACCGCCTTCTTCAAAAAAAACCCCAACTCCGTCATTTCTAACACATTTCTGAGACAAAAATAGAGAGAGGAAGGAGAGTTCTTGAGAAGGAAAGTCTTTGGATTTTCATCGATTTGATTCTCAATAGCTACCGGCCGGGAAATTTTCAAGTAATTGTCTTCATCTCCATTTCTTTGCAGGTAAAATCCCAACCCTTTTTCATTGGTTTCCAGTTCTCAAACATAAAGGGGGAATTCTCATGCCCTTGATTCTTTGAAAATAAAGGTTGACTGCATACATGCATGTTTTTAAAACCTAAACTAGCAAGGGAAAATTGGGTAGAAGAACGTTTGGCAAAAAGAATGATTGATAACCATAAATAAGGTTCGGGTAGAAATTGTGAATTTTAATTCTAAGGATATATGTGTTAACTTGCGAATAGATTAACGTTGCTAAGACTGTTTGGATGAACATTGAAAGTAGAAGTTACAAAAGGGATTCGGCTCCAGATATGTTATGGTAACTTTAACCTTTGTAATGTCACCCTGTTGGTGTACGAGTAATGGTATGCGTTGTATGTGGGCTATTTGTGAATTTTTGTTTTGCTTCACGGGTGTTAGGGCAAGAATGGCCATTTCATGAATTCTTGTGACTAAACTTCTTAACATTGTTGGTTAACGTTCATATGAAATTTTTGTTGTGAATAAACGGTAACAAACAAGTGTGTGTGTTGGATGTGTTTTATGTGGTAGAGTGTGATTAAAATGATGGAAAGAATCGTGATTGATTGCAATTGAAACAACTGTGGTAACATCATGTGTGGCTTGTCGTAGGCAAATTATCCGTTGTGACTTAAATTGTATACGGGCTGTTATAATCTGATGGAAATGGTAATTGAGGTTACATGAGGAACTCAATGTGAATTGTTATTGTTGTTTGTGAAATGATATTTTGGATTGCCTGAAGCCATGTGATTGACTGTGACTATATTGTTATGTGAATTGTGATTGTCCGGTGGGACGGGTTGCGCGCCGCAATATGAAGTTATAAGGTGTGGCGTTGTGGTGATAAGGGTGGCCGAGGTAATCAAGGGTGGAAAAGTGATCAAAATCATATTGAAATGAAATACTGAGAAAGTTGTGAATCGTTGAAATGTGATGAAATTAAAGGAGAGATTGTGAAACTTGTTTGGCTTTGGTTGTTTCCTTTCACTGTGCATTTGATTGTTGATTCTATTACTGTTTTGTCTCTGTGTATTGAATTGATTTCTACTTGGGTAAAGTCTTGTATTGTTTGATCTCTGCTTGGGTAAATTTGTGATCGTTTTGATTTTACTTGGGGTAAGTTTGTATCCATACATAAGTACAATTCAAAGTATACTGACGTCCGTTTGCGGGGGCGCTCAATCGTGTTTCTATTGTGGTGGATATAGCAAGGTTACTCCCTCCACGACAGTAAGCCTCCTTAACTTCCGTCAGCTGAATGGGTGAAGCTTTTCCTCTCGGGGCCGCTGCGTGGTTTTCATGCGCTTATTCCTGAGTTCCTTGTTTTGGTATTCGGTTGTAAGGTAATAGCTGGAGCCTTGTTTCACGGCAGTCTGTACTCATCCTTTTGTATCTTAGAGACTCGTAGATAAGGAAATGTGGGTTGTGACCTTATGTTATTAATGTCATTTTTTACCCTGTGGGGCGATTGTAAGTTTTTTTAAACCACGCTAATTAACATGTTTGTTCTGGATATTTTGTAAAAAGGTGTTTTTAATTCTAAAATTATGGTCCTTTGATAATGAGCTAATGAAACACGGGGTAACACGTGGGAAGGAAAGGCACCCAGGTCCGCTGACTGGGGCTAACCGGTCGAGCGTCGGTCATGTCCCTCGTTTTTTGGGCGTGACAACTACACCATTTAATATACAGTACTTGACTTTTACTAGCCTAATAACCTGGTCAGCTTTACCACAGTGCCTTGGGAATTTCCATTTGCTCCATCATAGCCACCGATTCGCATGCCGAGGTCGAACTAGAGAACCCTCAGGGGTTGAACTTTGAGCTGTGCCTCGAGCCTTCCTGAAGACGGGCTATAGAGTGTCGTAATGATTATAAAATCGACTCTCCGAGTTCGTATACAGTGTTAACTAAGAGTATCACTTCCTGAAATTTCAGAAAAAAGGGAGTGATTCGCATTAGGGATCTAGCAAAGCAAGGGTAGTGATTTCAGGCATAGTGAGACCTAATATCACTATTTCAGTACAACAAATGGAGTGAAGCATCTAAACGAACTCAACTTCAGTTTAAGGGCAAGTGTTAATCATCAAACACATACACACGAAATAAAGAATTGTTTAAGACATGTTTATGTAATATGATCAAAACAATCATGAGTTTGAATGAACTTCTACGAATCGGCAAGAATCCAGAGGCATGTTATGAAGAGAAGACTATCTTCAAAAGGTCTTGACAGTGTATGATAATGTTATTTACCATAAATAGGTCATGTTTGGTCGTGTCTAAATTGTCGAGTGAGCGCGACAAATATTGTCAATGCTAAGTTAAGTTTGTATACAACTGATAGTCTGCTGAACATCAAAACTAAATATCAACGATAACTTTGAGAGTTTTTAGGTTTGTTTTTTCAATACTTAACCTAATAGAGATAGATCATCAAATGTCATTAGGGAAATTCAATTACTAATCTCTAATTTCAATAACTTAAGGAAGTTCATGATCACAGAATCTATTTAAACGTCATTAATAAACATAAAATAATTAAAACATGAACAATTTTTAATCAGGAGATCTTTCATGAGAGTTAACTGACACAGTTTCATGTTCAGTAATTTAAATTACAAAGAAGAATAAGGTTGAGGTTTTACTACTCTTTGGGGAACGCAAACCAAACGAGTATACAAGGTGTTTTTTTAGGAGCAACATCTCAGCTTCAATCAGTAACAAACTCGGAACAAAAGAAAGTGAGAAGCACAGGTTGAGTACACACACTTGGATTTTAATCGAAAAAATTCCTAAACAATACATAATGTGTTTAATCTGAGATGTTACGGTGTGGTTTGGTCGTCTTTTGGTGATAGAAATTTAAGGCCCGATATTTTATGTAGCCATTGAAGCTTAGGGTTTCAGCAAGGTTTGAAAGTTGTGAGTGAAGATGATGAAGGTGGGATTAATGGGTAGCATGATAGTGGAGAATTATAAGAGAAAAAGAGGGGAAATCAATATTAGATCTTTACCTATTGGCATGAGACAGAAGGTTGACCGTTGAAATTCTGAAAAACACGTGATTTGAACGTAACGTCCAGAGCGTCACTATATTTCACCTCCTCGGACCAAGATAACAATGAATGAACTCTGAAAGATATAACCATGCATGCTCCGATTTGAAAGAACGAAGGAAAAAAATCAGACGAGTTGAAGTTTTTGTCCTTTAGTCTATTGTTTCAAATGGGGCTTTTTGATTAAGTGATAGAGTGGAAAAATACAGAAAAATTCAGTGTTAGTACAAAGGGGATGATTTAACGATGGATTTATGACTTGCACCAAATTGGTGAAGACTGTAATTAATTAGGGTTGATGGAGTTTGAGAGATGGAAGAAGAGGGAAAGGAAACATAGGGGCGGCTGTTTTGGGAAGAATGACCTAGGTTGGGGGTATTCCAGGGTTATAATGACAAGATGGAATATGGACATTGGATCATTTGATCAACACGACCTTGTATAATTCAAGTCTTAAAGTTTTAAAGAAAATATTATTAAGAAAAGTAGCGTTAGTTGATCTGTGTGATAGAACAGTGGTTGAGATTACATACTGCAGGGGTTTAAAAACGTGAAACAGGAAAAAATATTTGATCTTCGATGATTTAGATCGACGGTGCAGAAACGAATTAGTGTTTGTTTTGTTGAGTATTGGGACGTTGATGTGGAAGACAGATTGTTTAAATAGAAACGACCAAGGATTGCAAGGTAGTTGAGGTGTTGTTTGGGGTTGGGTCAATTCGGATTGGGCTTGTGTGTTTGGGCAAAAATTGAATTTAAAGATGACAATTCATGCTTTTAATTGAAGAGTTTTTGCAATCATAGCCCTTGGCTTTTAACCTTTGAAATTAATTCAAATAAACATAATTTATTTAATGTAAACTCAATAATTATAGTATCAAATATAAAACCTAATTATTGTATGAATTTGGTAAAAACTTTATTTTTCTAAATTATAACACTAATTTTGAATTATTAGCATAATTCTATTTAGTTGATATTAAGGAGTACTTCGTTTAAGTTAATTTTTATAAGCCTATTTTATATATAGATGGTTATTTTAATATCAAATATTAAGCATGGTATAATTTATAATTATTTAAATTAAATTATAAACTTTCAAACTACTAACACTTAATTATTAGTGTAAAAAATAGCTATGTATTAATTAAAATATTTTCAAAACATTCTGTGCAAGAGGGTCAAAATTGGCCGTCAATGGAGGGTTGTATTATGGAGGATGTAAGCGGGAGTATTGAAGTGGTGGGATAGGTAAAGTTTTGTGTGGGTATTGTGGCGTTGTGGTATTGATTGAACATTGCCAGATACGATTGTTGCGGAGTAACGGTGGTGGATTTTGGGGTTGTGTGGTTGGAGTGGCGTTCTGGTTCGAGTGGTGGTAGTTACTTGAGTGATGTGATTGGTGGCAAGTCACATTCAAGTAAGGGGAGAGGTTGGCGAGATTCTTGAACTTGCACAGGCTTGTTTGTAACTCCGAAAATCTTCATGACTCTAAGAACGCAGAAGCATTGCATTTTGTCCTGGCATGCTTCTTTCCGTACCTAAAGTCTCTAATTCTATCTCTATTAGCATTGGACTTTCGGTTACCACCAAATCGTCAACTTTCCTTTTCCTTTGCTTTTCATGGTCATTAGGTGCGGGAAGGAAGTTAGAGGACCTCTAGATCGTGAGGGGGGGGGGGGGGGGGGGGGGGGGGGGGGGGGGGGGGGGGAGTGGGGGGGGGGGGGGGGGGGGGGGGGGGGGGGGGGGGGGGGTGGAGGGGGGGGTGACAAACTGACGATGCCATAATGCCACGAACAAAACCGTTGGGAATTTTAGAACTAGTCAAAACAAAAGAAAAATAAAAGGTAGCCAAGTCACTAAACACGAAATAAAGAGTAAATTTTGCAATATTTTAGCAAGTAGAACTAGGCATGCATAGTTCGCTTCCTAATTTGGTGACTCCGTTGTGCCGCGCGGTAGGCCTAAGTGAAGTAGATTGGAGGAAATCACGCTATGCTAAATGGTTTCGCTCCTTCATGATTAATCGCGAAAAATAATATGTATTTACCAAACACCTTACGATAAAATTGAAGAATAATAATGAATAAACTAGGTCCCTAATGGGCATAAAGCCTTATATAAAATTGAAATGTAACGCAATCTAACTAGAAAAGTGGTAAGAAAATTTTCTCCTAATCTCCTTTGGTCACAAAGACCTATCTCCATGCTTTGCCTTTGACTCCTATCAATCATATTCCCAAGGTCACGCATGTTCGCGCAGAGCAAGATGCTGCATATTCAGTGTTCCCTCCTCTCACATTAGCATACTGGCTTTCTATCGAATTGTTCGCCGAACTCCTTACTTAATTTATTTTCTCCATGTATAGTATCTTATGTTGTCGAGATGTTTGGCTCGTTCAAACACTCTCTTGAGAAGCCTTTTGTAGTTTTAACCGAGCCTCGCCACCTCACTATGACCCTGATTCTTTCAGATTCCACTCCCAGTTATACGTCCCTCGTTATGTAGTGCTCTAGCCAAGAAAGGTAGTAATACATAATGTGTGGATTGTTGTATCACTCCGGCTTTATTCTCTCCATCTACAATTATCATTTTGGTTCCACATGTGTTGAGCATCACACTTGAATGGAATAATATCGCTTTCAAAGTCTGCCTTATACCTGATCATATTAAGAAACCCAGGGTATTCTGCTTCCTCC